>NW_026889778.1:232500-495000 GCF_033153115.1 Saccostrea echinata
TCCTTAGATCTTATAAAACATGCATAAGAGTCCACAGTTGTTACAGTATTTATAACCCAAATTTAAGTAAATCTTGTTTTTGACCCTGACATTTGATCTGGAATGTTATTCAGTGTCTAAATGAGGAACAAAAATAATTGACCAAGTTCACAATATTTATTCAGGGTAATTCCTTTTTTCAGTGAATATAAATATAATTATATATATTGGACCAAATACATATTATCTACAATTTATATTTACAATGTATAACAATCGAATGTTCCTTATCAAGAGACAAATTCATTAAAAGTGTCCATGTAAAGTATACATGTATTTCAATGCGAAGCTCAAAGATGCATGTACATCTAGTTTGTTTAAATTGAAGTTTATCAATATCTTCTTACAGTTGTATAATGTTTTACATGCATATTATTTGGTCTGCTTGTCTGTCGCTCAAATTGCATTTCAAATGTCAAAGTAGTTGTCAGAGAGATGGTCATAAAGTAACCGAACAGGAAGGGTTTGCGCATGCCCGACATGTAGGACGTTAATTTTTATCGGCAGCAAAAGTTGAGCCAAAAACCTGGAAATTTATTAATTTGTGTGTTGAAAAAAGTGTTGCTTGTATGTAATATGTTTTAAAGTGTGTTGGAGTGAGTTTTAAACGAAAAACAAACGAAATAGGCTCGGGAATTTGAAGGCACAAAAGTTGTGAACATATTTGTTTGTGAGCACCGGTGAGCGATATTCATACTGTGTCTTTAAACGTTTGACCGTTACAAGCATGGCTAGCCAGTTAAATCAATCAAAAAAGAGAGGGCTTGATGATATGGACACTCATACTAGCGATGGGGAGATTTCGGAAAAAACTGGAGACTTTCATATGAGAGATGTTATGCATGGTATAAATAATATTCAAAACACTCTGGCCAACCTGTTACTAAGGATAGATGGGCAAGGTCGCCATCTTGATGAAGTCACAAAGGATATCAGAGGAAAACATGGCATTCAGGAGAGATTAGAAAGTGTACAAGAACAAGCGAACGATACGATATATATAACCACTGAGCTGCATGAAAAACAGAAGAAGATGGAAAGAGAACTTAGCCGAATGAAGGATTACATAGTTCGACTGGAGTATTGTGTAAAGACTCAAAGTGAGCAAATTCTAGAGCTTAAAACTAGAGCAATGGAAGATAATATCATAGTGAGTGGAGTAGATGAAAAGGCGCCCGAGATTAAAAATCCAGAAAACCTTGCCAAGATCATTAGCAACGTGTTCACTGCAGAGATGGAGATACCAGCAGAGACTGTGGATAACCTACAGATCTATAAATTGTTCAGAATGGGTGAGTACGATAAACAACGAAAATATCCTAGGCCAATTTGTGTTCAATTTGCGAACAAATCACACAAAGATATCGTAATGAGGCACATTAAAATTCTTAAGGATAAGCAGTCACCAATAAGAGTGTCCCAACATCAACCGGAAGAAATCAGAGAAAAAAGGAAACACCTATATGATGTACAGAAACAATACGCGGACCGTAACATCGAGACCGTGTTGAAGGGTCAAAAACTCATTTTCACACAAAGCAAATCTGTGTATAGAGATAAAATTGGTAGCCGACCTATGGCCGATGAGATCATCAGTGGAGAAGAGGTAAAGATCGCGATCAGTACGGGGAAGACCACAGAAGATAATGGAAACCGGTTTGCTGCCCATTCAACGCCAGTAGATTCCTATAAACAGGTGAGGCGATCGCTTGTGGAAGTTATGCGTACAGAAAACACTGCCAGTGCAAGTCACAATATATATGCGTTCCGATTTTCCACTAGTGATGGAACAGCGCATGAGGGATCTGAAGATGACGGCGAGCACGGAGCCGGGAGAATGTTACTCAAAGCACTCGCTGATAATGATATAAATAACGCACTGGTGGTCGTCTCGCGGTGGTGTGGTAGTAAAATCGGACCCAGACGTTTCACACATATCAACGAGGTTGGGTTAAGTGCAGCAAGAAATATGCCAGTCCCCGTCTGACGCTAAAATCAAAATCATGAACATTCACAGGTTAAATATATATTAATAGTAACTCACAGTTAACTCACAGTTAACAGTTGTGTACATTTTTTTTTAACTTTCATGGCAAATTTGTAATGCCTAAAATATTTATTTCAGTAGTTTTTCATAGGGTTATATTCATGCTGCATGTATATATTTATTTAAGTTTGTGTTTGATAAAATCAAAATCATGAACAGTCACAGGTTAAATATATATTAATAGTAACTCACAGTTAACAGTTGTGTACATTTTTTTTTACTTTCATGGCAAATTTGTAATGCCTAAAATATTTATTTCAGTAGTTTTTCATAGGGTTATATTCATGCTGCATGTATATATTTATTTAAGTTTGTGTTTGATATTTTCCGGAATTTGCTAGTTTATACATCGCAATTTTGGATTATTTTTAAAGTCTTGATTTCCGGTGTAGAAATCGTGCAACATGGATCGTGTTTACTTGTAAGTTTCGATCAATTTTCTACCTTATCACTCAACACAGGGCGGATCTATGTGCATAATTTCAATTTTAATCTAGTGTATAGTATAAAAATATGGTATGGATAAATATTTGTTGTAATTACATTGCAGACATATTCCGTTAATAGATATAACAAACATGGTAATTACAACAAACTGGAAAAAAAAACCGAACAGGAAAGGAATTGAGTATATAGGTTTCCTCCCAACCGAAACTACTTTTCTATAATTTTAACAATTCTTTTTTTTAAGGTTAGCATAAAGTTAGGTTTTTGGTAAAGTTTGCATATTTTTGAAATGACAGTAGGCGTGTTTGAGCTCAACTACTTCTTTGTATTGTATATAGATTTGAACTTTTTTATCAACTCTTTTTTTTCTTGCTGTTGGGGAACAGTAAATTTTGCTAAGCATCCACTTTGGAATGGATGACAATCCACATGAAAACTTCCTAAAAATACTTACATTAAATTGCCAAGGATTAGGGGATATGAATAAAAGGAGGGATGTCTTCAAAATTTTAAAAGGAAAAAAATTAAATGTGTATTTTCTTCAAGATACACACTTTGTTGAAAAAGATGAAAGCATAATTAAAATATTATGGGGATATAAGGCTTTTTTTAGTTCGTACAAATCAAATTCACGAGGAGTAGCTATCCTCATTAATAATAATTGTGATATGACATTAGTTAACGAATATAAAGATGACAATGGCAATTATCTCATTCTAGATGTAACCATAGACAATCTTCCTTTTTTGTTAGTAAATATATATGGACCAAATTTAGATACACCAACCTTTTATACAAATCTTTTAAACATGATTCAAGATTACTACTCATCACAATATGTGATTATAGGTGGTGATTTTAATTTGATTTTAGATAAGGATCTGGATTCTATGAATTATAAAAACCTAAATAACCTGAAATCAAGAATGGAAGTCTTGAAGATGATGGAGACACTAAATTTAAAAGATATTTTCCGTGAAAATAGTCCAAATTTAAAAAGATTTACCTGGAGAAGAAAAAATCCAATAAAACAAGCAAGACTTGATTATTTCCTAATATCAGAATCATTACTCAATTTGGCCCCTTACGTAAAATTTGAAAATAGTTATCGTTCAGATCACTGTCCAGTTGTCATGGGTGTTAAAACAGATGAATTTCTTAAAGGGAGAGGGTTTTGGAAATTAAATAATTCTTTACTTGCTGATAAAGAATATGTAAATCTCATAAAAGAAAAAATTAAAAATATTAAATTACAATATGCCTGCCCTGTCTATAATTTTGATAATATTGACTCTATTGAAACTGATACAATTCAATTTACTATAAGTGATCAACTGTTTTTAGATACATTACTGATGGAAATAAGAGGAAAATCAATTTCTTTTTCAACTTATAAGAAAAAGAAAATAGCTGAACAAGAATTGCGATTAGAAAAAGAAATCTTAAAATTGGAACAGAACTTGACCCAAGAATCTACTGAAGAACTAGAAAATAAACATGAAGAATTAGAGAACATTAGAAAAATCAAATTTAAGGGTCAATGTATTAGGTCAAAAGTAAAATGGATAGAAGAAGGAGAAAAACCTTCAAAATATTTTACCAGTCTAGAGTCAAGAAACTATCAGAGTAAAGTTATACCTAAAATTGAAAAGGAGGATGGAACAATTATTTTTAACCAATTTGATATTTTGAATGAAGTTAAAATGTTCTATGAAAATCTTTATAAAAGTAGGGAGAATGTGGATTCTGGAAGTATTCATGACATATTAAAAATATATGATGTCCCAAAATTAAATAAAAAAGAATCAGAAAGTCTTGAAGGCCCATTGACCAATTCTGAAGTCCTTAATTATTTGAAAAATATGAAAAATGAGAAAAGTCCTGGACCAGATGGTTTTACTTGCGAATTTTTCAAATTCTTTTGGCAGGATATAGGTGCCTTTATTACAAGAGCAATAAACAACTCATATGAATTATCATACTTTACTGAATCAAATAAGTTAGGCATAATAACTTGCCTACCAAAACCAGGAAAACAAAAACAATTCTTAAAAAACTGGCGCCCAATCAGTTTGTTGAATGTGATTTATAAAATAGCCTCAGGCTGTATTGCTGAACGATTGAAAACCGTATTGAATAAAATAATAAATAAGGACCAAACTGGCTTTTTAAAGGGAAGATTCATAGGTGAAAATATTAGACTGGTTTATGATTTAATGCATTACACAGAACAAAAGCAGATTCCAGGCTTATTAATGTTAATTGATTTTGAAAAAGCTTTTGACACTATATCATGGAAGTTTATATACCAAACATTAGACTTTTTTAATTTTGGGAAGTCAATTAAAAATTGGATTCAAACTTTTTATAATGGAATCAAATCATGTGTAATACAGAATGGAATTTCTTCTGACTACCTGTTCCCTCAGAGGGGATGTAGACAGGGGGACCCAATTTCCCCATATCTTTTTCTAATTTGTGCTGAAGTTCTTGGGATTCTGATTCGAAATAATAAAGACATAAAAGGAATTATAATTGATGGGGAGGAATATAAACTTTCACAATATGCTGATGATACTTCAATTATATCTGATGGATCACCACAGTCTATGGATGGTATATTAAGAGAACTTGACTATTTTGCACTTATATCTGGTCTGAAAATTAATTTCACTAAAACTAAAATGGTTTGGATTGGCAGTAAAAAATTTTCCAAAGAAGTTTTTCATCACTCGAGATGGAAGTTAGATTGGAATAATTCTACTTTTGATCTTCTTGGTGTAAAATTTTCTATTAATTTAGATGAAATGGTTGATCTGAATTACCCCTCAAAATTAAATGAAATAAAGCAGTTGATAAAACAATGGCAGTTAAGAAAACTTACTCCAGTTGGTAGATTAGCAGTGATTAAATCCCTGATTATACCAAAAATGAACCATTTGATATTGACTATTCCGAACCCTTATAAGGAACTCCTAGATGAATTTGAGAAAGACCTGTACTACTTTTTATGGGGAAGTAAAATTCATAAGGTTAAGAAAAATGTTATGATTCAAGATTATAGAAATGGGGGGTTGAAAATGATTGAATATGTAGATTTTCTATGTGCATTAAAATCAACATGGATCCGAAGACTAATTAACTCAGATACAAAATGGCTAAAACTTCTTGAATCAGAATTAGGAATAAAAGTTGAATCTCTATGGGTAAGAGGTTTAGACTCTACTGTTAATATGTGTAATAAAATAAGTAACAAGTTTTGGAAAGAGGTTTTACTTAATTGGGTAAAGATCATTGACTCTGGTCAAAATAATATGCAAATTCTTCATGAACATATATGGTTTAATTCAAGAATTAAAATGAACAACTCATCCATATTTTTGAAAAGTTATTTCGATGCAGGCTTTGTTTTTGTAAGAGATCTGTTTGACTCTGAAGGAAAATTTGTAAGCCTTGAGTACCTCACAAATCTTAACGTAAAAACAAATTTTGTAGAATATGCAGGTTTAAAAGTAGCTGTTTTAAAAACATTGAAAAGTATTGATATTGAAAAAAGAGAAACTGGACCTTTTATCCCTAATTCACTTTATATTTTTTATAAAAGTACAAAAGGCTGTAAAGACATGTATAGTTTACTCATTAAGAAGAAAAAGGAAGCAATTAAGGCACTAGAAAAATGGGAAAATAATGGAATATTTTTTGGCGATATAGACTGGAATAAAATATTTGAACTTCCTTTTAAAGTAACAAAAGAAGCAAAATTTCAGTGGATGCAATTTCAAATTCTGCATAGGATTATTGCAACAAATAAATACCTTTACAATCTCAAACTAATTGATTCACCTGTATGTTCCTTTTGTAAACAAGATGTCGAAACGATTGAACACTTATTTTTTGAGTGTTTCTGCGTTAAAAAAATATGGTGTCACATTGAGGAATGGTTTATAAATAAGTTTCATTTTACCATTAATTTTGATAGAAAGGATATACTTTTTGGCAAATTCAACAACAAAAACATGTTTAGACTACACAATATATTAATACTTACTGTTAAGCAATTTATTTTTGCTAGTAGGTTTAAAAATGTGCCTAAACTAAGCATCTCAATGCTAGAAAAAAATATTGTGGATAGAATATTAGTCGAAAAAGTTATACTTTTAAGAAACTGTAAATTTTCAGAATATGAAAAATATTGGAAAATTATTTGTGATATGATATAATGTATTTATTTTTCTCAAGTTTATATACAAATGTACAAGTATGTTAAAATACTTAATACTGTTCCCCCCACCTCACTTTTTTGCACCCTTTCACCCCCTTTTTCCTTTCTTTAATTTTATCTCTGTATATAAAGCTTTCACAGTGAATATTCATTAAAATGTACAATATGTCATATACAATTTTAATGTGATTTTGAAATGCAACATATATTTACTACAAAGAAATTATATTTAATATGAAGTATCAGGCAGTAGAAATGAAAGTATGTATTGAATGTTAACTAATATATTGTATAGTCTGTATATGTGAAAGCACAAATAAAATCTATGAATTAAAAAAAAAAAAAAAAAAAAAAAAAAAAGTAACCGAACAGTTTCACAAATGTCATCAAAGCACAGAAAACAAATACATCACACACTGATCTCCTTAATAAAGAACACCTTCATTTCAGACTCTAGGGGGCTCTTGGACACTGATTTGAAAATCTTTCATTATTTATTCCAGCAGCAGATGAGATGAAGTGCAATTTGTACAGCTGCATATTTTGCAGGATTGTCCTGAAGAAAAAAAACACACACCATTACGTGCATGTAGATTGTAAATTTTGTCATATACATTATACATTAAAACTGTGTTTGATTGTGATTTTCTTTCTCATTTCAAGTACAGTTGTCTTAATTTCAGCTTTTTCTCTCCCAGAGTAATGCATTAATTTTAAAGAAATCAAGCAAAATCAAATCCTATACTCAACTTCATAGTCATAACTCATATCTTAATTAAACAATCATAATTTACATAATTTACTTGTAGATTATAATTCATTTCATCTCGTCGACTTGCTAACTAGTACGAGTACATGTTTGGATGTTTTTCTCTCTCTATTTTCTGCTTGTATTAATCTATTTAATATGTTGTTTGTTAATTTCTTTTCATTTTTTGCTCGAAATTTGAATATAAAAAAATGAAAATACATATAACATGACCTTGATGACCAGAACAATTATATATTAATTTAAGTTTTACTTTCAACATTTTAAAAAGAAGAAAATCACTTATTCATAAAATCTGCAGACACTTCATCTCAACTTAGATAATGATTTATATGTATTTTAATGATACATACATAAACAAAAAAAAAATCTATTCATACCTACTTCTAAATGTAAAATCCTTTATATTGTGATGACTGATGAGGGCAGGCAAAATTGGGTACCATTCTCTAGAATGAAGAAGAACAATAAATGATTAATTTATGTTACATGTTTTATGTTCAACTCACAATAGGTCATACATACAATGTACATGCAAGTGCTGAGTGAGCTTATTATACCCAGTCAGGTCCAGTACAATCAGTACATTTAGCTACCGTATATACTCGCCTATAAGTCAGATTTTTGGGAGTTAAACTTTGGTCCAAAACTGTATGTCCGACTTATAGGCGAGTTATAAAAGGAAAGGTATTTTAGAAGGCCAGTCCCTCTAATATAAGCTTCAAAAATACAACCGACTTACAGGCGGACCGACTTATAGGCGAGTATATACGGTACATAGCTAAAATTACCTACCGTGGCTTTATTTACCTACCTCAGGTAGCTTTATTTAGCAATTTCAAGGCAACTTTTCACAATTTTTTCTTTTTATTTTAAAAAGACAAAAAGTCGCAAGAAAATGTCTACTAATATTTATTCTAGGTATCATTTAAAAAGCAATCTAAAGCAGAGATAGTTTTAACATTGCTGCGTTTGATCACTTTTAAGGAAAATATGTATTCCCATTGTTTGAGTAACTGTACACTCCTTGTGCGCGATGAGGCTGGATAAGTATGATTACTTCACATTGTGCTCATGTTAACCAAAACTGGTTTTCTTTGTTATTACACTTAAGAATTAAGTTAAACTGTTAGGTCACAAATTAACTGTTGTATATAGCCCCAAAACCTACTTTGATTGCAATTGTGCAAACAAAGACACATCTCCAAGAGTGATTTTTTTCATGAATTGTTTTCAGATGAGTTCAAAGTTGAAAATTATCACTGCATCAAAGTGCAATTTTCTGCACTTTCTGGGAAAAATTCTTATTTAAGAAATAAGTTTGATTTAGTAGCTAAATAAAGCTACTTCAGGTAGGTAAATAAAGCTATGGAGGTAATTCAAGCTACATAGCTAAATCTAGTGATTGTACCAGACCTGACAGTAGCATAAGAAATGATCAAGATGATTCTGCATTTAATTATTTTAAATTGCAATCAGATAAGAAAAAATATTTTTTAACCACAGTAGGGAAATGATTATATAGCAATAACAAACTGAAAAAGGTGTAATACATCTGATCATGTGACAAAGTATTTAACCCCCCTACCCGTCCCCTTTCTACACAACCTCTTTTTACCGCATCCGATTTCTGTGTATATTACAATAGAATAAAATTTTAATAGTTCAAGTCATTAAAACATTGCTTAAAGGGAGAGATATGTATAAACATGCACACATTTGTGTAGTATACTTACATTGTCTTGCACCAAACAACTGCGATTATGATCTGTTATAGTCCGCCGCTGGCGGTTCAAGTGGAATTATCCAGACAAACAGAGCACATTTAACAGAGAAACATGTTATTGAACTGTAACACAAGTAGGAATCGAGTTAATCATCCAAACATGCTGAAGAAATACGATCTTTTGATGTCCGATCTCTTCTTTGTTTACGTGCGAAACTTCTTCCGGTGATCGTTCACGGTTAGATCGTACGCCATATTACTCGAAGGTAATTGAATAAATATGTGTTCAGGAAAAATATGTTTATTTTCTTTTGTGATTTTATAAATATTTCTTTTGTAAACGTTCTATGTCCTTTTGCGTTTCTGTAATTTATTTTGAAATAGGAATTAACATTTACTCCAGTCTGAAGGCTGTAGGATACAGGATAGGACAGGATAGGATAGGGTTGGATTAACTACTATATGTTTCTATCGTGAATCCCCAATCCTGAATCCTATCCAATCCCATCCCATGTCAACTTGCATGGATAGCAGCACTCTACCAATATCTGTGAAAATAAGCTATTTCCTACTACTTCCTGTTTGGCCGGAAGTGACATCATTCGACGCATTTTGATGATCTCGCAAGCTGCTACTTGTCATGTTGAATATTTTTGCTTCTTTGAAGTATTACAAGTTCTAAATACTTTTTGAGATATCAGGAAAAATATTTTGACCCCTTTAGATTCCTTATTCTAGGGGTCAGCCCTTTTTTTGCGAGATATCATTTAAAAGATCTTACAATTCTGCACAAATTTTGTTATATATGTTTTAACAAAATATTTCCTAGTAAAAAGATATCGTACAGAAAGTGTTCGAAATTTTCAAACTTTCGATACGACTTTTTTCAGGCCATAGCGAGCGTGGACGTGTGGCACTTCCAGTGAAAGTTAACTACGTATTACAGATCTACATATATTGCTCTGTCTTCACTAAAAGTTTCACGTTCCTGTGATTAGTGGTTTCTTAGAAAACCTGCGGACAAACTGACCCTCCAAAAATCACTAAATCGCAAAAATCTTCGGACCGGAAGTGACGTCATCAAAATAAAAAAATATGTATCAAGATGTTTTAATGTTCTATCAGACCTGAAGGTTTCATAAAAATCGAGCAAACCGTTTTCGAGAAATTGCGTGCACAAAATCGGTAAGAAAAAAAATAATAAGAAAAACAGTGGAAAAGAAACCGAAGAATAACAAGAATGTCTTCCGCTGAAGACGGAAGACCTTAACTAGAAACTCATTGCGAGCAATGAGAGGTCTTCCGTCCGATTCTGAAAATAGAAACGAAAATTCAAGCTGAAAAAGAGATTAAAGAAATTCAGACACTCTGGAGATTCAACCCTGGTCGTCAGCGTGAAAATCCAACGTGCTAACCATTAACCATTCACTTTTTACATCACTTCCGGTCACGACCGAAATCCATTTCAAATACTTTATCTAGAAAAAAATATTGATGGGAAAGTAAAATACTCAAATTATGTAGTTTTTCTCTTATAACCGGAAGTTGTCGTTTTTGTTTCCGGTGGGACCAACATCTTTCGAATCTGCGAAAAAGATGCATAAAGTGATGCATTTTTTAATTTAAAAAAAAGAAAAATTGAAATTTTCGATTTCTTTGATCACTTCCTGTGACGACCGGAAGTGACGGCTGACGCTCTGAACCCAAATGGTTTTGCCTTCATCTTAAGGTCTGTTGCTCATATAAGTTTGGTGTCTTAATCTCTCACCGTTTCCGACATCTTGCTCAGACAACTTCTCATTTTGAGGACAGGAAAACACGCGACCGGAAGTGAATTTTACAAAGATATTTGACGTTAGTCTAGATATTTGCAGTCTAAATAACATAATTAAAATTCATTTTAAATACTTTATCTACAAAGGATATTAATGGGAAAGAAAAATACTCAAATTATGTAGTTTTTCTCTTATAACCGGAAGTTGACGTATTTGTTTCCGGTGGGACAAACATATTTCGAAACTACAAAAGGAATGCAATAATGTGATATAAGTATTGACTTAGAAAAGCAAAGTTGAAATTTTACGATTTCTTTGATCACTTCCTGTGACGACCGGAAGTGCCGACGACGAACAAAAAGTAGCGACCCGGCTTGCACCTATCACGATCTATAATCCCTGAAAGTTTCACATTGATATCTTTTACCGTTCCTGAGATTATCCGCGGACAAAATGTCATTTTGAATTCAGAAAATGGTCTGTAACTTGGCACCGGAAGCGATTTTCCAAAAAATCTCTCAGATAAATCAAGTTCATGTTACTACACATCTTTTCTGAAAATTTCATGTAAATCCGTCCAATAGTCTTCGAGAAATCGCGTGCACAAAATTAGAAAGTCAAAAAAATAAGAATAATAATAATAATAAGAAACAGTAGAATCACTATAGGTCTTCCGTTGAAAACGGAAGACCTAATAAGAAACAATAGAATCACTATAAGGTCTTTCGTGAAGACGGAAGACCTTAATAATAATAAGAAACAGTAGAATCACTATAAGGTCTTCCGTGAAGACGGAAGACCTTAATAATAAACAGTAGAATCACTATAAGGTCTTCCGTCTGAAACGGAAGACCTTAATAAACAGTAGAATCACTATAAGGTCTTCCGTCTGAAACAGAAGACCTTAATAAGAAACAGTAGAATTTCTATAAGGTCTTCCGTAAAAACGGAAGACCTTAATAAAATTTTTCGATCTTTTTTCAATTTGTTTAACTGAAAAAGTGGTCGATATTTCGATGCTAGAGGGTCAATGCTGATTCAAGTAGGTCGATGCTGGCTATGCAAGTTCTATTCTTTGCTTTGCTCATGCTGATCCCTGCAATATTGTTTTTTAGATGCTGATACCAATGCTATCTGGATACTGAGGCTTATTTTGCTCGGCCTTACGCTGATTTATTTGACAAAATAGTTCCGTGCACCGTAATGCGTACGTAATTTGTGTTAAATGATTATTATAGTTACTTCTGAAGCAGAAAGCGGTAATTGTTCTGCCCAGTATTGTAATGTGTACTTTTTTTTATTAAACTCATATTTATTTATTAAACTGACTTCTGTGGGAAATACAGGTATATTGTAATGTGTAATAACTGCTTATACTGACGTCTGTATGAGGAAAATGGAACCGTTATCCCCTTTATTGTAATGTGTACCTTTTTATTATACTGATTTCTGTGGGAAATACGGGTAACCGTCCTGCCCATAATGTTAGTGTGTACTTATTGAATATACGGTCTTCTTTGGGAAATAAAAGTAACCGTCCAGCCCATTTTTGTAATGTATATTTATTGATTAAACTGATTTTTTTTTTTTTTTTTTTTTTTTTTTTTTGAAAATAGAGGTGACTGTCTGCCCATTATTTTAATGCTACTTTATGATTATTCTGACTTCTGTATGAAATATAGGTAACCGACCTCCCCTGCATTGTAATGTGTACTCACTGATTACATTAACTTCTGTATGAAATATAGATAACCGGCCTCCCCTGTATTGTAATGTGTACTCACTGATTATATTGACTCCTTCTGTAGGAAGAATAGGTAACCGTCCTACCCCTGTTGTACGTGACAAAGACTCTGCTCTCTACTTCCGGAAGGTACGTTCCTACCACAATACATATACATCATAAACATCAATACATATATACAGTATTGCTATCAATAAATAACCGACATTACTATCAAATACATATTTGAACATATGCAACCCTGAGGTTCACAAACTGTTGATTTATAATGTTCAGAAAAATTGTGAATTTCCTTAATATTTTGCTTTTCATCATAGATTGTTTTAATTTGTTTTGTTTTTTTATTTGTAAGTTGTTATATAATTTATTCCAATATCCATTTAATAGTTGTAAATTTAGTTGTTCAAAAATTCCTTAAATAACAACTTCGCATAATTTCATTTCTGATCGTGTGCTGATTTCTTAAAGAAAAGTCTATGTTTTTGGAAAGAAAAATAATTGGGACTAAACTCAAATGCTTAAGTTACTATGATTTTGACAAAATACTAAAACAAAATATATTTGAAACCAACAAATAGAAATTTACAGGTGCATATGTGTTGCAAAGAAATTGCACTAAAAGAGTCAGTTGCTTATAATTTGATGAAGTATTAGCTTTTCTGAGAAGGATTTTTTTTAGTTCAGCATATTTGTATTCAAAATTTTAAACCCATTATATGGTTCAGCCCAGGCTGGAAGATTTCATCATTTACATTCCTTTAAACTTAAAACCCTATTGAAGCACCAGATATGTTCCGGGGATTATGAATTTTAAAAACTAGAATCTACGCTAAATGTTTTTTTAACAAATAATTTTTAAGACTTTTCAATACATATATTCTATTTTGATTTTTCTTAATTCTCCTACTTTGGAAAGAGACCAATTCCACGTATGAATTTTACTAACAGAATTTTTTATTTTTTTGATAAATGTAAAATAGACTAAATTTTAATTAAAACGAAGAAAAAGTATAAAATAAAATTAAGATGCAAACACAGGGTTGAATAGGTCAAGGTAAAGACTTTGTACTTATGTCCTAATCCATTTTTTATTGTTTTTTACATAATAAATTGTGTTCAAATCAAATCAGCAGATTTGCCCTTAATTCAGCTAATGAAAAAGTCATTAATAAACATAAATGCTGTGAAGTGGTTTGTTAAATAGTATTTAGCTGAATATAGGTTTTAACGTTCACATTGAAACACAAGGTGTGTCATATAAGTGTAAGAACTGTACTGAAGTGTGTACGATAGTAATTATTTCCGGTAACTTCCGCTCTCATGAGTCGGAAGTTTTTAGGTAAACATTCATTGATTACACACTATGGTCAATGTATTTCTATGTTTATTGTGAGTTCTTTGGTACAAACATTAATTTAAACTTGGAATTTGTTTTTTATTAATATTTCTATTTCATTTTATTATAGGAAAAATGCATATTTTTCTTAAATATATTACATTATTACTAGTTTTTTATTAAAGGAACCCTTCATATATTAACTTAATATAAACAACGATATCTCCATCTTTTATTCACAAATTTGTATTCTATGTAAATAATTAAATTCAAGCATGTCACGTTTTTGCACGCGTAGATAATCTGAAGAAAAATATAAAAATATATATAATTTTACTGTTGTGAGGGAGAAAGATTTTTTTTCATGAACATACCAATGAATGTTTATAATGTTGTCAACTGAATATCGGGCTGATATTGGTGTTTCTAGCTGATTTTGGGTGTGATATAGAAAAGTGTGTTATATATATATAAATACGACCAATGTAATATTACATTCATATTTCTTGTTTTTGATAAAACATGCTTAGATAAAGACTTACCATATAATATTAAAAGCAAACTCAATGTTCCGTGAAAAAGTGACTCCATCGTGTCGTACATGGCTATAAATTGATCATGTATGAACAAAAGCTAGTCATGGTGAATCGTAGCGACCCGGATATAAGAACGGACGCTGTTAGATCTACCTACTAAACCATCGTCCCTATATTGGTCATCAGCGATTTACACACAAGGGGGAGGTGACGTCACAGTAGATCAGCATCTGTCCTGTAACAGTGACGTAGATGTAGTGTCTGTTTTCCGAGATAAAGGCAGTGACAACACTGTTGTACCAAAGGAACCATTTGTTTTACTTAAGATTATAATGTCATTTTGTAACGGACGTCACGTACCTACCTTCAATATTTCTTTGGACGCGTTCGGTGAGTAGCAGAATTTGGACAGCAATAGGCGGGTAATTGTAAGTGATCTCGTTAGGTTTGTAAACTGTTTATTTGTCTTAGACAAAACCTAACATTTATTTGGTTTGTTACTGACTGTACACAAAACTATTACGGGTTGTTAAAGTCTACGGAAGGCGAGGCGAATTTGAACAACGTGTAATAATTCTGGTTTTTATTTTAACTATGATATGGATTTGAATTTTGGGTATAGTTACGCGTAGAAATATACAAGGAGAAACATGTGTTATTGTGACGTCACAATGACGCAACGGAAATATTTTAGAAAAATAAAGATATATAACAGCAAACAAAATCGAAAATTGAGTGTATTATGTTGATTTTAAAGATTTAAAATGTAAACATAAGGAATGTTTTCCAGTTTGTGAATGTTTCATCAAGTGTTAGTCACACAGACTTGCGCGTATGTATATTTTTCATGAAAATGTCTTCCTGGTAAGTTTTTTGCTATTTACATACTTAAAATACTCACAAAACTAAAAGAAAGTCTTCAGTGAAACAATAATTAAGGCAGTGACGTCACCGTAGTACATGTATCTGTCCTCAAAAATATACTGATAAAGGCAGTGACGTCACTGTAGTTACTGTCCTCAGAGATGTACTTAGAAAGATGGTGACGTCACAGTAGTCACTGTCCTCAGTGATACACCGATATCACTAGAATTTCTGTTCTTAACGATACACCAACAAAGACAGTAGTCACCTATCTATCGTCTCTACAATCTCTGTCTCAGTGGAACACCAACAGATGCAGTATCGTCAGCCGTCACTACAGACCTCTGTCCTCAGTAAAACATACCATCACTACAGACCTCTGTCCTCAGTAAAACATACCATCACTACAGACCTCTGTCCTCAGTATAACATACCACCACTACAGACCTCTGTCCTCAGTATAACATACCATCACTACAGACCTCTGTCCTCAGTATAACATACCATCAGTACAAACCTCTGTCCTCAGTATAACATACCATCACTACAGCCCTCTTTCCTCAGTATAACATACCATCACTACAGACATCTGTCCTCAGTAAAACATTTTTTACGTACCGGTATATTACTTGTGTCGTGCTAGTCTCCTTAAATGTTCATATGTTTAAAACGAACATTTACTGGTGTGAAGTTAAACTTAAAAAGCATTACCTTACTTGTGTAAAGCAGACAGGGAGCAGATTTCTTATTCAGAAAATTAGACACACAAGGGGTCGTGATCAGAACACGGAAGTCACAGTGCTGCATACAAATTACCAATTTGATTTAAAACATACATTCCTTAAATTTTATTAAAAATATTTAGACTACTGTAAACAGTTGAAGCCCCAAAAGATATACTCTACACTTGAATATTAGTAGTAGTAGTAATAAGTGTATGGAGTTATCATTTATAATTTTATTGTCAGTGAGTATAAAATATTTAACGGCATCAAGTATTACTTCAACAGGAAGTATAAATGGTATATTAAAGAAGAGATTGTACAAATAATATGAATTTTTTACGCTAAGTCGTCGTAAATTTCTAGTACATAAATCAGTATGAACAACTACAGCACATATTCTTTTCATTCATGGCACAGTCTTGTGTTGAATAACATTACCTTAATTTGGTAATGTAAACACAATAGAATCAAATGACGCCAAAATTGCATCACAATAACATTTAAATGGTTCACATTCTACCCTCATTATTCTCATTCAAAGCGAGGTTTTACCTCCCCTTTCCTCAGTATAGCCTTCATTCATACAAACACAGCATTATTCAAAACAATCGGCCTTGACATTGACGAAATGTGATAATTTTCTTTTGAAAAGTCTACAAAGCATACAATCGAGTCCTCACTTTGGCACACCCCTAGAAAGCATTTGGATTACAAGCATTTAAAACAAAATGGCGCTGGCCGCATTGTAATGAGACATTTGTTGACGTTCCACAGTGACGTCACGGCATGGCTTTAAAATTGACTCTTCCGCTTCCTTGCTTTTGGTTATTCATTTCAAAATAAAGTGAATTTTCAAACGACTGAGCATTAGAATTGTTAGAATCCGTCACATTAGTGCTGCTTCTAGCCACGTTCGCTTTATTATCCATTTCCTCCAAAGATCTGGAGAGAAAAAAAAAACATTATTAAGCAAAGAAGTTGTCAAGATTTCATATAGTTGTTTAGATTTATGAACACCTTTCCGTTTAATACTATGTTCTTGTGAGGTCCAGAGAAAGCCATTAATACTGCCGAAAATTTGAAGCTAAATTTATACATATCGTTTACACCCTCATGAAGCATGTAACTGTTCATAACACGAACTATTTCTATGACTGAATTTTGCTGTATTTACTTTAATTTCAGCTATTAATATGTAAGATATAATACTGCAATGTAACGTTCCACTTGTCACATTTTCTTAATAATTTCCTGTTTAATGCATAAAGTTAGCATTGTTTGACCTTGTCATATTAACTGTTAGAATATAAACACTTTGGAAAACCATTAATAAAAGATTCCTGAACATTTAGTTGATGAATTTGGGTTTTTTCCGAGGTGATGTTCTGACGAAGTTTAAGTTATGTGGCAAATTAAACTTTGTTTATTTATTCCATGGAAAAGTAAAAATGTTTCTGATGACTATTTCGCTTTAACATATTCCATTTGAACAAATTCCACAATAATACAAGAATATCAGCAGTCTCGTTTAAAGTCATCATTTCGTAAGTTCTATGGTCGATAGAATGACCTTGTCACCAAATACAATTTATCATTGAGTCAAATGCTGACTGACGTTTTTCATACTATAATTTTTAGGCCATAATTTACACACTGAATTGTCGACGGATCTTTCCGTTATTTCCCGATCGTGACAAGGAGAACATGGCGGGTGTGACCGGTCGGCAGGGGATGCTCACTCTTCCCTGGCACCTGATCCCACCTCTGATGTTTTGGAGGTCCGTGTTTGCTCTGCTCCTATTTTGTATTGTTTAATGGACTTTTGAGCTTGAATACTGTTCGTTATCTCCATATATTTCACATTTACCCAAGAATTCTTTTTTTCAAGATATGGTAAAAACTTCACAAAGAATCTGTACCTGTCATTAATAAATTGAAAGTAAAATATTTACAAAATAAAATTAAGGACACTTGCTTCAATCAAACTTTTTTCAAAAAAATCAATAAAATAAGAAACAGATTTATATTTACATACGTTATATGATTAAAATTTTGAGAAAAAAATTCAATAAGTCTTTCAGTTGATCGATTGATTCATTAGTTGTTGTCTTCGTCCCATGAGACGTCAAAACCCTTGCGGTTAAGGGCATCAAATTAAAACTTTTACTTAGCACTCAGGGTCATTGAGTAGTGAGGGATCTTTATCGTGCCATCGCCTACCGTGACACGGGGCCTCCGTTTTTAAGGTCTCATCTGGAGGACCTGCAACTTTCACTTCGAATCGCCGAGCGCATGGCGAAGGAATAGTTGCTACCTATTTCCTATGACTATGGTCTGTCGCGGCTTGGGTTTGAACCCACGACATATAGATCTATTTCATTCCAGGTTACTCTGTAATGTCTTGTGAAAATATTTATTTCAAATATACAGGTTTATAAAAGTCATGGTAAAATGTAAGACTTCTGAACATCATAGAAATTCTAAAAGTTTTAAATACATGTATTTTAGAAATTTAATATTAACATCATTTACAAACAAAACAAGAAGAAAAAAAAACAGATAACAATACATGCATTTATTTTTGTTTGAAGCATGTCCTCAATTGCACTTAATTCATTACAAAAAATTATGAAGTGTAATTAAATCAGACTTATTTAAAAAAAAAAAAAGATTCTATTCTCTTCACTAGAATCTATAATTTTACTTTTGTTGATTGTATTTCCATTAAGTACTGTTACTTACTTTGCTCTACACTATAATCTATAACTACACTTTCGTTGATTGTATCTCCATTAAGTACTGTTACTTACTTTGCTCTTCACTAGAATCTATAACTACACTTTCGTTGATTGTATTTACATTACGTACTGTTACTTACTTTGCTCTACACTATAATCTATAACTACACTTTCGTTGATTGTATTTACATTACGTACTGTTACTTACTTTGCTCTTCACTAGAATCTATAACTACACTTTCGTTGATTGTATTTACATTACGTACTGTTACTTACTTTGCTCTACACTATAATCTATAACTACACTTTTGTTGATTGTATTTACATTACGTACTGTTACTTACTTTGCTCTTCACTAGAATCTATAACTACACTTTTGTTGATTGTATCTCCATTAAGTACTGTTACTTACTTTTTCTTTCTGATGATAATGAATCCAATGACAAACATCACAAGTGCTACGATAGCTAAAACAACTAGTAGAACAACAAACCAGTAGTGGTGGATCCAACCATCATGCTGTAAATAAAATACACAGGTATAGTGGCGGATCCAACTGAAATACTTAATATAAAATGAATGATAGGAATTCATACGTCGTATGCCAAGATTTTTTCTGCTAACGGAGGTAACATAACCATAAAAAACATAAAATTACCAAAATATACTACAGATATTGAAATTTTCATTGACCTGAAAATTTCTTTTACCCAAATATTTTAAGACAAGTAGTTCAAAATGAATGGATAAACGTCATATTCATCAAGAAACAGACAAAGTTAACCCTATTTATGTTTAATGTAAAACAGAATGCTTATAAAACAAATACATTTCCAAAATTATAAGAACAAAATCATGAAAATGACAAACAAGGTTTGCAATTTGTATTTGAGTACTTTAAAATTAACAGGCATGACGAACACACAGTATCACGCTGATACATATGCTTAAATCGTCTTAAAATGAAAAACTCTCGTTCAAAAAATAAATAAATAAAAAGCATCAACTGTCTCTCTCTCTCTCTCTCTCTCTCTCTCTCTCTCTCTCTCTCTCTCTCTCTCTCTCTCTGATTGATTTGAGGTCATAAATCGCCGTTTTTACACTCTACATATGACATGTATTGATTTTCTACGATATGTTTGACTTTTTTAATGATTTGTTAAACAATTAATTCACACTGACGTCTGCTATCGACTTCTATTCGGGCCTTCAGAATTAATAATGTTGTACACGTTTATAAATGATTAAAGAAAGTACTTTTTCTCTTAATAAAAAAGGTGGAGATAACAAACAGTGATCGATCTAAAGAAATCTCCAAACAATACATATCATTAAGCAGGGCATAAAACATGGACACCCGAAAATTTCAGAGGTTGGATCAGATGCCTAGGAGGGGTAAGCATCACCTGTCGACCGGTCGTATCCGCCGTTAGCCCTATGTATTGATCAGGAAGACGGAATATTCCGTAGTCAAATTCAGTATAAAAACAAAGGTTAACATTTGGTATGAAACACATAAGTCAAAAAACGAACCCAAAGATAGGTTATATTTGTTTAGAAAGTCATTATAACGATCATAGAATTTACGAAATGTAGACTTTAAACGAGGTTGTTGAAATCCTTGTAACATCAACTTATCCCTAAATAGCCAGCCTTGGTTTTAAAAATTTATCATACTCAGAGAATGCTCTTGAGTATCGAATAATTTGGGAGACATAAACACCATATGAAGGTGATAATGGAATAATACTATGTAAATAAGGAAAGTTGACAACGGAAAAGTTGAAATGAACTCGTTTTTCATACGATTTAGTTGTTAGTTGGTCCTTATCGTATGTAAACAGTAAAACATCTAAATGCGAAGCATCAAATCGGCTGCAAAAATATATTTATCATTTTAAAGTATTTCCACAAGAAAGAAAATAAAATACAAGTAAAACAACATATGATATATATTTACACTTGCTTTAATTTTCTGCACATTTTTTTATTCCTTAATTTTCAGGGATCCAGTGTTAAATAATAATCCAAATGAACTCATTCATGGATATGAAAATTGGATTGTGATAGAGAATAGGAATGTATTATCATCAAATTGTTTGATTCAAATGCAGTAAATACCTAAATGCTGACAAAAAAAGGATGTTCAAATTTTACGTGCTGATATCCTGGAACTTTGTCACGTGATAACTTTGATCAGTAGGTATAACAATAAATGTGAAGTGTAGAGAAAAAATTCATTGTGTCATTTGCAACTGTAGTGTATTCAAAATAAAATTCGGTTCTTTTTACAATTAATTAATAATTTTTGGCACTGTACTTCATATCCGGATCAGTTCATGTAACAACTTTTCACAAAATCATAAGTATCTGATGAGAAATGAAAACAAATTGAAACGTTATAACAACCATTTAGACTTAGTATTCAGCAAATTTTAAAACTTGTATTCATAACTTTTATGTATGTTATTAATTAGAAATTATTCCAAGGAAGCAAGAAAAAATAACGTCTCATTTCCTCATGTGCACATTCTAACACAACCACAAATAGATCAACCGCTGCTGCGGCCGATAATGAAACAGATGTGGCAGTTTCTATGGTATGTTTTATTTCGAGTTCACTGAGATATAATGAGTCGACATATGAATGGGAGTAACCATTGTTAATTGATAAAACGTCGTCGATATATCTGAATATGGAGTTGCACGCCATAGCATGTTTATTAATTCTAGGAATGTTTTAATGCCAAATTGTATGGATAGATTCGTTTGAATTATTTCCATAGTTTATTTTCTGCCTAATATATACATTTATCAACGCTGATTACACAATTATGCATTCAGTTTTTTATACTTATTATGAGAGAAATGTTGTTTATTTGCATACAAACAAAATCCGTTTTAAAGTTCAATATTTGCATAATAAGAGGCTTGCGGAAGTATCTTAAAAATAAGAACGTCGAACAAACAATAGTAAAATGCGTCATTTGTAGGTTGAACCTATCAAATTCATCTATTTTCTATGTATTTATATAGGTATATAATACGGAATCAAGGATAATAATAAGTTAGAGAGTAAAAACACTCAATCAATATGAAGTGTTCGTCGATTATATACACTATTTTTGTACAGAATATCTTTGAAATATATATACACTAATCTGCAATCTGATTAGTACAGTAAGAACTCATCTAAAAGAAAGCACAAAACCAAAGACATACTAAACAGAAAGCTATGTCTTTTTATACTTCGATAGAAATAATGTGTAATTAGAATATAAATGATTTAGGAACTTTTTATAATCAAGGCCATTCATGAGACTGTTAATTCTCAAAATAATAATAATATAGATATAATATAATCTTCTGATAAAAAGAAAATCACGATGTTGTAGAAGTCTTTTTTGATATTATGTCAGTAGAAATATCAACATACGAGTATTTGCTGTTTTCACTCAGATCATGAGTTCTAATTATTAATGATGATCTTGTTTCTGGGAGGTTTTTCGGGGGGGGGGGGGGTGACTGTTTGATGACTCACCTGGATTTGTTTTTGGGAGGCGTTTGAGAGGGGTGTATGAGTATGGCTGTCGGGGAGGTTACGTGGAATTGGGAGGTAACTGTCCACCATAGAGGCGTGGGAGTCCGACAGCACGCGCTGCACTTCCCCCACATTAAACGGCTTCCCGTTCGAAGTTCCTCGAACACCTATCTCAGTTAGGATCTCACTGAAAAAACAAATGTATCAGAAATAAAGTAGTGTGGTGTGAACAAAGAAGAGGGTGAATTCAGTAATAATATAATACGTCTGTTTGATGAACTATGATTATGTCGAAATATTTATCAGTCTTCTTCGATTAATACTTAGTGCTTTAAAACTTTATGTCTACATTCATGATATTTTTGGATATAAAACTTTAAATTTCTAAATTTTATTTCCAATGGCACATGATACAAAATGAACACAGTTAAATAATTAAATGTACTATAAAAAGAAAGCTAATGAGTGCAATGAACGTGTATAATAGTTGTGCTTGTTTATTATGTAAACTGTAATTGAAAAAAGTAAAATATACATAAATATCTTTTTGTGAGCAATTAATTATAAATATTACGCAATTCCAAACATGTTCAAAGCTAGTAATAAATCATCTGAATTATCCAAAACAAATTAAAATATCCACAATATTTAACATAACTTCGTATAATGGTAAAATTCACATTTCTATTGAGTAAAATGTTTTGCAATCTTTTTCCTTTAAATAAAGTTATCAAATTAATACACTACATGTGCTTCGTAGAAACAAAATGTAAACTTTATTTCGTTGATTGAAAATAATTTTTGCATAAAATTTT
This sequence comes from Saccostrea echinata, assembly GCF_033153115.1. Classification (NCBI taxonomy): domain Eukaryota; kingdom Metazoa; phylum Mollusca; class Bivalvia; order Ostreida; family Ostreidae; genus Saccostrea; species Saccostrea echinata. The sequence goes on from NW_026889778.1 coordinate 255,825, forward strand.
GATTTGAAATCATGCAGTTTTGAATAATTTCATATTTTGTAACCATTTCTTTTCTAAATGATTCCTAATTCATCATCTTTACTGCACATGCCTCGCAGTTAAAATCGCATTATATGGTGCTTTGTTTCTTACAATACTCATAACTCAATACTGTTAACTTGGAATAAAATCAAAATATTTTTGAATAGATTAAAAAAGTTCATAATCTTCAATAGACGTTGTATGCTATGCTTATCCATCATATAATGTTCAATTATTGTGTTTCTCTTTCATTGAAATCGTCCTTACCCTGGTTATAATTATCCTCTTAATCTAACTCACATTGTTAATCTAACAACAAAGCTTTATGATAAACGTGATGACTAACTTTTCAATCGTCAACTTCCCTTACTTTTGCAGCAATATACCCTTATCACCTGTACATAAGTTGATATCTCTCAGTTGATTCGATACGCAAGAGCATGCTCTACTTATGAACAATTTCTAAAACGAGGTAGGTTATTGACAATCAATTTAATGAAACAAGAATATCAGCAGTCTCGTTTAAAGTCATCATTTCGTAAGTTATATGGTCGATACAATGACCTTGTCAGCATATACAATCTATCATTAAGTCAAATGCTGACTGGCGTTTTTCATACTATTTGTTAGGCCATTATTTACACTCTGTATTGTCGTTTTTCCGTTATTTTCCGATCATGACAAGGAGCACACGGCGGATGTGATCGGTCGGCAGGGGATGCTCACTCCTCCATGGCACCTGATCCCATCTCTGATGTCTTAGAGGTCCGTGTTTGCTCTGCTCTTATTTTGTAATGTTTAATGGACTTTTGAGCTCGAATACTGTTCGTTATCTCCACATATTTCACTCCCACTATCTTAACTCATCCTTCCTCGGTTTAATTCGTCCCTCCTCTGTATTAACTCACTTTCCCCCTGTTATAACTCACCCTTCCTCTGTTTTAAATCATCTTCCTCATTTTTAACTCACTCTTCCTCGTTTGCAACCCACTTTCCTCATCCTTCTCCTGCTTTAACTCAGCTTTCCTATGTTTTTTACTCATCCTTCCTCGGTTTTAACTCACCCTTTCTCTATTTTTTCTCACCCTACCTCGGTTTTTAATCACCCTTTTTACGTTTAAACTCGCCCTTCCTCTGTTTTAACTTACCCTTCCTCTGTTTTGAACACATCCTTTTCTAGCTCCAGATTTAGCTCCCCTTTGATATTTGTAAAATCATGGATGATTTTTATCAGCGCTTTTCTCACTTCTTCTTCATTCCTGCTGTCAACCTTCCCTCGTAAAACCACGACAGCTTTAGGAGCTAAAAGTAAAGTAAGATTAGAGAAACTACTTCTAACATCCCCACGTAAAACCACGACAGCTTTAGGAGCTAAAAGTAAAGTAAGATTAGAGAAACTACTTCTAACCTCCCCACGTAAAACCACGACAGCTTTAGGAGCTAAAAGTAAAGTAAGGTTAGAGAAACTACTTCTAACCTCCCCACGTAAAACCACGACAGCTTTAGTAGCTAAAAGTAAAGTAAGGTTAGAGAAACTACTTCTAACCTCCCCACGTAAAACCACGACAGCTTTAGAGCTAAAAGTAAAGTAAGGTTAGAGAAACTACTTCTATAAACTTGTAATGAAACGGTGTGCTTTTTATAAAACTATAGTGCAAATACACAGCTTAGATAAAGACGAAATTATTTTATATTATTTTAACAAAAATATGCATGAATAAGGAGATACTTGTAAATATTGGTATTCACCATATTGTATGTTATGTCTTTCTTGTATAATTAAAGACCCTCTATACACTAAAGAAAAAGATTTTGGGTGCAATGAGAAAATTATAGTGTGTTAAGGTGTAAATATTCAGGTTATCTTTAACATTTTTAACATAGGGTACCTTGCATATACCCAAAGAAAAATGTCCAAAGATAATGAATTATTGATGAACAGAAATCACTGCTATTTACTTTAGTTGACAAAATACCTGCAAATGAAGTGTTCAATCTATTCATTTTGGCGTTTAAAATTGTTATGAATGCTTGATTTGATCAGAAATTAATTAATAAACAGTATATTTTAATTTATTTTATCTAGATCAAAAGGCAGATGACTCTTTCTGCATAAAAATACCATAAAATCAAAAGTATTCAGTGTGCAGTGTATAGAGGGTTCTTAACACAAAGAAATGGTGTTCAAAGTCAGTTCATCAAATCAGTACTCATCGAAAATTTGAGGAACGTTTAACTTAAAAGAGGGTTATGTGCATAACTTCTCTTACTTACTTTAAGTGCCTTAGCGGCAGTTGACAATAAATGATTAACTATTGCAGCATTTGTATTTCTTTGTTATAGCATTTGCCATTTTAGTGGTTGAAAGTATTGAATAGTTATTTTTAATGGTATTTCAGATTTGTTGACTGTAAAATTGTATTTTTAGTTTAAATGGTACTGAATAATACAACATTCTATTTTTTGTGGTAAATGGTACTGAATAATTAACTGCAATATAAGGTTTTAGTGGTAAATGGTACTGAATAATTAACTGTAACATAAGGTTTTTGTGGTAAATGGTACAGAATAATTAGCAGTAACATTAATATTGTATTTTTGAGTGGTAAATGATAACGAAATGATAAACTTAATTTTTCATTTTTTAGTAGGAAATTTTACGTAATAATTGACTGTAAGTGTAGTTTTAATTAACTTCAGTAGGAGATGGTACTGTATGATTAGTTCGAACTTGTTTTTCAATTCAAGATTAAGATAGTGCCAAATAATTATTTGCAGTTCATTCAATGGTAGATGGTACTGAATAATTAACCAAAGGAATTTAGTAATTTATCTAGTGGTAGATGGTACTAAATGATTATTTGTTATGTTTAGTAATTTATTCAGTAGTAGATGGTATCTGAATGATTAATTAGAATGGTTAAGTAATTTTTCCAGTAGTAAACTGTACTGAATGATTTACTGTGATGGTGAGGTAATTTATCCAGTGGTAGATGGTACGGAATGGTTTACTGTAATGGTTTAGTAATTTATCCAGTGGCAGATGATACGAAATAATTAACTGCATTGGCTTAGAAATTTATCCTGTGGTAGATGGTACTGAATAATTAACTGTAATGGTTTAATACATGTAATGTATACAATGTAGTGAAGGGTACTGAAGAATTAACAGTCAAAATATTCCTAATTAAGTGACTGATGTGTTGGTAGATGGTACGGAATGAATTACCATAACATTATTTAAGGTATGTCACTCGTCAGTTTTTGAAAAAAGTTTAGCCAGAACCTCCTATGTCAAATTTATCAATAACAATTCGTTTTTGTAATATGTGAATTAAACAATGCAAATTATACAATATTTAATTTAAAAACTGATCATAAACCGACAAGAAATAAGACTTATCGGGGACTATTGCATGTGGTGGAAGGATTTTTAGAAAAAATTCTTCAAATCTACACACATTTTTAATAAAATATTTTGGAACTTAAGCCCAGTATATTTATACCTTATATAGAATTTTTTTTTATCCTAGTTATATTCAAAAATGGTTTCAAATAATATTTTCAGAACAAATTTACACATTCACTTAATGCACTTTGTCAAAAAATGAATATAATTCGAAGAAGTCAAGATAAAATTTACACTGTTTTCGCCTGTAAATCACATATTTTGATTAACATCTCAAAATTTACATCACTTGTCATAACTTTTTCTTTCAATATTTTAAATTACACAAAACTTCTTACCGACAGCACTTAAGTTTAGATTTTTAATACCCCAAATATGATTCTTCATAAGTGCAGAAAGGTCACTCGATAATTTACACGCATTTTAAAATTTGCAGGATTTTTTTAGTTTTAAATATTATTCAAACTAATTTACGTAAAATAAGATTATATCAATAGCCATGATTAATCTGGTAAAATATGAAAAAAAGGTTAAAGTGATTAAACTAGAAGTTACAATTTAAGTGCAAAAAGGTCAAATCATTTGTACCGTTGCTCAGTAGGATGCACTCTGACCCATAATTTTCTTTGCGATTTTGAGTCGTTCTGTAAGAGTAGTTATCTGAATATACTTCTCAAAAAATCCTTGATATAACTCATGTCACGAGTGGCATAGCTTGAAATTGACTTTTTTGTGATAGAATTTACTGTATAATGATTTACCACAGTACTTTCATCGATTCATTTAGTGGTAAATGGCACAGAATAATTAATTGTATAAGTAGTTGTAATTTATTCAGTGGTAGATGTACTTAAAAATAAATGGTATTTGTAATTTATTCAGTGTTAGAGGTATATACTGAATATTTTACTACAATGGTACTTGTAATTAAATCTAAATCAGTGTTAGAGGTATATACTGAATATTTAACTATAATGGTATTTGTGATTTATTCAGTGGTAGACTGAGGTATTATATAATTAACTGTAATGGTGTTTGTAATTTTTAAGTAATAGAGGGTACCGAATAATTTACTATAATGGTATTTGTAACTTATTCAGTGGTAGTTGGTAAAGAGACAGACCGTAGAATCTGTGCCTTACCTTCGGTAACAGTGTTTGTAGACACAGTAGTTGTCCTTCCTGTTTCTGTAACATTTGCGCTATCAGTCTTATTATCGACATTTGTAATATTCTTAACTAACGTTTCACAATGTTTTCCTATGTAATGCACTGGACAATCACAGAAATACCAATCCTCTTTGTAATTCTCCTGTACACATTTCCCACCATTCAAACAAACATTTTCCTGAGTTAAACAAACACTGATGTTTTCGCAGTGTAATCCCTGTGAATCTATTGGGCATAAACATAAATATCCTTCTTTTTCTTTGGGAATACAAGTTCCATTTCTCTGGCAAGGATTGAATTCACACGGATCATACTCCTCCGCACACGTATCCCCCCGCCACCCTATACTACAGTTACAGGTCAGGGTATCGTTTGTCACGTGACAGGTTCCATTGTTCTGGCAGTGACCATCATAACACTCTACTAACGCTGGATCTGTGCAGTTGTCTCCTACAAGTGAAGATGTACAAAATATCATAGATTTCTATTGTAGAATTGTCATATTAATTGGTTCATCTATATACAAATGGATATAATAGTTATAACTTTTATTTAATTTCACCATCATATTGTATTTATACTACCTAAAGTCAACCTCTTAAAAAAGTCTATTTTGAATAAGAGCTGATGTGTAATCAAAATGCTGTGTACCATCAAACGAAATTCAGATGCTCTAACCTTTCACACCTGAACTTTATTTTATTTCAAGGAATTACCTGTAAAACCTTTAATGCACTCGCAGGTAAATTCTAGGGTGGCATTATTACAGATCTGGTTGTGACCACACCGTTGCGTTCCGCACATCTCTTCTGGCCTTCTATCACAGTTCTCCCCCTCCCAACCTTTAAAGGAGGGACATTCATTAGTATTCAATTGTATGCACTGATTCACTATTTCAGCGCATGTCCAAACTTTTAGGAATTATCAAAAGATTTTCGTTTGGGGGGGGGGGGGGGGATGGCTTGTTAACTACATTCAGCTTTATTAACTTTAGCTAATTTTAAGATATACACACCATCCATACACACTTTCGCCCCTGTTTTTGTATCACATGTGTAGTGCCCTTTTGCATCATTACGTTCCTCGCACATTACGTCACATCCGGGTCCATAATAGTTCTCCTCACAATAAACGCTCACTTTATAATCCAGTCTATAAAGATTAAAGATGGACAGAAATGTTAATTTAAAATGTATATACTAGCATTGTTTAACTCGAGAAAGATTCATATATGATCTGCTAATGCGACACATCAGCCAAAACTTATCTATATTATGATTTTTGTATGCTACTGCACTCGTCTTTTACTTGTAAATACCTACAATACCCGTGTTGCAACAGAGATCCCGATACTTACAATGTTCTAGGTGTTGCTAACCGGAAGCTCTGCTCACGTGACAGCTTTTTATTTTTTGCTGCTGACAATGTAAAGTTCCCGTACAGGAAGTCCACTTTATCATCTGAATTATCATCTACATCAAAAACATCGACCTTAAGTTGCGCCTTCTCCTGGAAATCAAACGGTTCAGTATACTGAGCAGGATACGACAATTTTTACATAAACAACCAAAATATTTTCATCATTATGATGGAGAATATATATAAAAAACGCTATATGTCTGACGACAGATTCAACCGATGGAATTTGACATTGTATATTTTTCTAGGTTTGATATACACTTAGCATTTAGCAGGAGTCTCCAGTAAATATTGTCATAATACAGTCGATAACTTGATTTCACCTGGAGCTGTGAGAGAGGACTTATTATTGAATAGACAATCTCTTTCTGTGTACTCGCTCCAGAGTATTTATTTGTGTTTCTTAAGCAATAATCTTGTTTAATAAACCTCTTTGAAAACTTATAAAACTTATAAAGTAATTTTATAAAAGATTAAAATGGTTAGATAATTCCTTGTTGGATAAACACATTATATTTAAATGAAATATATGGAGATAACGAACAGTATTCAAGCTCAAAAGTCCATTAATCAATACAAAATAGGAGCAGAGCAAACACGGACCTCCAAACATCAGAGGTGGGATCAGGTGCCATGGAGGAGTGAGCATCCCCTGCCGACCGGTCACACCCGCCGTGTGCTCCTTGTCATGATCGGGAAATAACGGAAAAATCCGTCGACAATTCAGTGTGTAAATAATGGCCTAACAATTAGTGTGAAAAACGTCAGTCAGCATTTGACTCAATGACAAATTGTATTTGCTGACAAGGTCATTGTATCGACCATAGAACTTACGAAATGATGACTTTAAACGAGACAGCTGATATTCTTGTTTCATCAACTTATTTGTCAGTAATTTACCTCGTTTTAGAAATTGTACATACGTAGCGCATGCTCTTGCGTATCGAATCAACTGAGAGATATATACCCCGTATGCAGGTGATGAAGGTATATTGCTGCATAAGTAAGGGAAGTTGACGATTGAAAAGTTAAAGTCATCACGTTTATCATAAAGCTTGGTTGTTAGATTACCATTAACGTCTTTTTCAAGTAAAATATCCAAATATGAAACAGATGTGTCAGACTCTGTGGTATCTTTTATCTCAAGTTCACAAGGATATATCGTATCGACATAAGAATGGAAATAGCCATTGTTAATTGACAATACGTCGTCGATATATCTAAATGTCGAGTTGAAGGCCACAGCAAGTGTTTTCTTCTTTTCACGTACAAGATTTTGGACAAATTCTGCTTCATATGAATACAAAAAAAGGTCTGCTAATAACGGGGCGCAATTGGTACCCATGGGAATTCCAATAGATTGTTGGAAGACCTGATCTCCGAAAACTACATAGATATTGTTAATCAGAAACTCAAGCATCTTTTTAATGTCAACTTCAGAGTACTTGTGTGAACAATCAGAATGTTTTTTAACAAAATAATTTTGCAAATGACCAATGACAAGGTACGTATATTTACGAGTTCCATTTTTATTGAAAAAGCAGCTGTCAATGATATCAAAAAGCCTGGACTTTAATTTATCGTGGGGAATGGTTGTGTACAAAGTTGAAAAGTCGTAAGTTTTTAAGCTGTTGATTTTGGTAAAATCTTGTGATTTCAAATTTTCCAAAAGTTCCTTGGAATTTTTAAGTATCCACATCTGATTTACGCCACTTCTCGAATATATTGTTGCACAGTACTCTTGAAGTTTCTCCTTCACCACTGTTAATATCTTAGTGAGGAGTAAAGATAGAGGCTTGGTTGAACATTTACTGGAACCCGCTATGTATCTTTGTTTGTAAGGATTTTTATGAAGTTTCGGAATCCAATATAAATATGGTAATTCAAATTCATTTTGGTTGTTTGGAATATTAAAAATATTCAAAACTGACATATGATTTTGAAGAATTTCATCCTTAGAAAGGGAACTATGAGTGTAAGTTGGATTACCACTTGTAGAACTAAATCCAAGTTCCTCTAAAATACATTTAATATAATGAGCCTTACAAACAAAGACAATGTTGTTACCTGCTTTGTCAGCAGGGACCAGTACATACAAAGAATATTATCTTTATTTCTTATAAAAACCATCGCCATTTATCAGTCAGTAAATGCCACTAAGCAAGCCACCTGCATAGATTTCTAGAGCAACGGCTTTTTCATCAAATATGCATACAATGACATACAAATATATTACTCAACATTTAGCATATATTTGATTTTACTTTGAATGATTTTTTATACAGATATAAATATAAACAATAAAATATCTTTCTTTCTTTGATTGTTAGTACGGGAATTAACGTTGCACCTATTGCAGAAAAAATTTACAATCCCCCGCATATGCGGGTTATGTATTTTTTCTGCAACAGCTGAGACATTACTTCCCGTACTAACAACCAAAGAAAGTATTTTATTGTTTAACTTACAAAAAAAATGTTTCAGTAATTGTTTACCCTTCAGATACCATTGAAAATCATCGTAGCTGTGGATAATTACATTTCAAATATATTTCAATTGGTATCATCATCAACAATAACTTTAATATCCCTGACATTTAATAAGAAATTAGTGTAAATCAACATTTTAGCAGTTAATATTCATTTTTAAAATATATAGTTAGCTAAAATACCATTCAAGATCATCATCTTCGTTGCAATAATTTACCTTCCAAATATCTAGATAGAAAATCATTGGATTTCTCACACCACCAAATGAGTCGGCGAATATATTGACGTTAGCATTATCAATGGATCCAGACGACTTCCTTCCTATCTGACAACGGTTCACATTTCTGTTGCTGGAAAAAAACAAAGAAAAAAATCAAACATTTCCAGAATAATGTCGGCTTGTCAACATGTAAGATACAAGTTTGATGTAAGGTATATTGATTAATATTAGAGGAAGTCTTGCAAGAAAATTAATTCATAATATTTATAGACAAAGCACAACTCAGTCAAATTATTCTGGACAACATTTATGCTTGTTGGGATTAGGAATATACTAAACATGTCTGATTCAGAATTGTGTAAGGTTCTTTTCACAATCGCGTCATTGTAGAAGACTCATTGAAACAAAGGCAGTCTTTATTTAGAGAGTCTGTCATTACCTAAAATACGGTCATTTTGAGAAGGTAATTATGACATTTAAATCTTTGATATAGAAGCAGTAGTTTTGTTTTTTTTTAATTTATTCATTTATTTTTCTCTTGAATAAGAGTTATATGCAACTAAAATGTGTATCAACACCATATTAAGCTCATATGAGGCACTGTATTAAATGTATACCTCAGGAGTTAGTTAAAACTTGGCTTTGCTTTTGGCATTCGTCTTTCCCATACCTTGATTTTCCATTTGCATAAAAGAAATGTATTAAATTTGCAAGCTTTTGATGTATTGGTGACTTCACTTGAAATGTTGCATTAATTTCTTACTCAATTCCATGAAAATGTGCAATCCCCTACATCATTTTTATACTTTGCATTGCTTTTCCTTTAAATTTTACAGTATCTGTTTCAAACAAGATTAGATACGGTGAATTTATACATCGGCCATAGTTTGATTTTAGCTTTAGTTTACCAAAACCATTTTGAGGTCAGTTTAAACTTATCTTACCTCTTTTCCATGTCCACTAAACATAAGACAGGATCTAATACATTAAAATATCTACTAAATCTGGTCCCAGGTATGATTAACAAGGATTAATTATGAATCTATTATCATCTGTACTCTGTCTTAAGTTAAACTTACTCCTCTGCCTTATCTTAGCAGATGACAAATCGATGATTAAATTTATCATTTACTGAATTCTGACTTGACTTACTTTAGTGCCTCCTCTAAATAAATGACAAATCGATGATTAAATTTTCTGCTCTGTCGTTTACTTACTTATCAGACTCATCTAAACAGATGACAAAGCGATGATCACATTTACTGCTCTGTCTTTTACTTACTTATCAGCCTCATCTAAACAGATGACAAAGCGATGATCACATTTACTGCTCTGTCTTTTACTTACTTATCTGCCTCGTCTAAACAGATGACAAAATGATGATCACATTTACTGCACTGTCTTTTACTTACTTATCTGCCTCGTCTAAACAGATGACAAAACGATGATCACATTTACTGCTCTGTCTTTTACTTACTTATCTGCCTCGTCTAAACAGATGATAAAACAATGATGACATTTACTGCTCTGTCTTTTACTTACTTATCTGCCTCGTCTAAACAGATGACAAAGCGATGATCACATTTACTGAAGCAGAAGAAGCCCCTCCCGTCACAACAGTGCCCGTTCTCCCCTGTCCCTGCGTGGTTGATGTAACGGGCGAACCGAACCTCCAGAATCGCTTTGCTCAAAACAGTCTGGCAAATAGAAAGTATTAAAATACAGAATTAATACAGTCTGGTAATTTATGGTATAAATAAATACACAAATAACACTACTCGTCTCTTGAGGTAAGGTGTTTTTTATGTATACAAATACCAAAACTAGTCTCTTGAGGTAAAGTATCATAGGTTTTACAAATAACATTATTCGTCTCTTAAGGTAATATATCATAGATTTTACAAATAACATTATTCGTCTCTTAAGGTAATATAGGTTTTACAAATAACATTATTCGTCTCTTAAGGTAATATATTATAGGTTTTACAAAAAACATTATTCGTCATTTAAGGTAATATATTATAGGTTTACAAATAACATTATTCGTCTCTTAAGGTTATACAATATAGATTTTACAAATAACATTATTCGTCTCCTAAGGTAATATATTATAGGATTTACAAATAACATTATTCGTCTCTTAAGGTAATATATTTTAGGTTATACAAATCACATTATTCGTCTCTTAAGGTAATATATTTTTGGTTATACAAATAACATTATTCGTCTCTTAAGGTAATATATTATAGGTTTTACAAAAAACATTATTCGTCATTTAAGGTAATATATTATAGGTTTACAAATAACATTATTCGTCTCTTAAGGTTATACAATATAGATTTTACAAATAACATTATTCGTCACTTAAGGTAATATATTATAGGTTTACAAATAACGTTATTCGTCTCTTAAGGTAATATATTTTAGGTTATACAAATCACATTATTCGTCTCTTAAGGTAATATATTTTAGGTTATTCAAATAACATTATTCGTCTCTTAAGGTAATATATTATAGGTATACAAGTAACATTATTCGTCACTAAAGGAAATATATCATAGGTTTTACAAATAACATTATTCGTCTCTTAAGGTAATATATTTTAGGTTATACAAATCACATTATTCGTCTCTTAAGGTAATATATTTTAGGTTATTCAAATAACATTATTCGTCTCTTAAGGTAATATATTATAGGTTTTACAAAAAACATTATTCGTCACTTATGGTAATATATTATAGGTTTACAAATAACATTATTCGTCTCTTAAGGTTATACAATATAGATTTTACAAATAACATTATTCGTCTCTTAAGGTAATATATTATTGGTTTACAAATAACATTATTCGTCTCTTAAGGTAATATATTATAGGTATACAAATCACATTATTCGTCTCTTAAGGTAATATATTATAGGTTTTACAAATGACATTATTCGTCTCTTAAGGTAACATATTTTGGGTATACAAATAACAATACTACATTACAGTCTCTTGAGTAATCTGTAGGTAAACAGAAAACAATACTCGTCTCTTGACGTAAAGTTTTATAGGTATAAAAATACCACATTCCCCGTCTCTTGAATAAAGTGTTTTAGGTATACATATAGGTATACAGATGAAAATACTCGTCTCTTGATGTGGAGTATTAGATGTATGCAAATGAAATTACTTGTCTGTTTAGTTAGAGTATGAGAAGTAACTAAAAACTTGGATCATCTGTTCGAGAGGTATAAAAATACCTTTACTCATCCGTTTCTAGAGCTAGATAGTGATAGGTACACAGATAACTTTTTCATTTATAGCCATACAAAGGGTAGTCTTGAAGTTCAGCTACAAAAAAAAACCTAACTGATTTGTTAAGTTTAGTGAATGGTTTACAAATAACAGTTTTCTCTCTCTCGCTAAATTTTAGAGTATGACATACATAATTTAGTTCTAGTCTCTAATGAACAACGCACATCTCTAGAGTTAAGAATAAAGCATACATAAAACTTGTTTCTAGAGTTTTGTAATAGGTATATGATATGCGCACTTTTTCTAGGGTTTAATCGTTATAGATATATAATAACAATATATTTGGCTTTAGGGTTTCATTGTTATAGGTTTACAATAACAGTGTACTTGTCTCTAGGGTTTCATTGTTATAGGTTTACAATAACAGTGTACTAGTCTCTAGGGTTTCATTGTTATAAGTTTACAATAACATTGTACTTGTTTCTAGGGTCTCATTGTTATAGGTTTACAATAATAGTGTACTGGTCTCTAGGGTTTCATTGTTATAGGTTTACAATAACAGTGTACTTGTATCTAGGGTTACATTGTTATAGGTTTACAATAACAGTGTTTTTGTTTCTAGGGTTTCATTGTTATAGGTTTACAATAACAGTGTACATGTCTCTAGGGTTTCATTGTTATAGGTTTACAACAACAGTGTACTGGTCTCTAGGGTTTCATTGTTATAGGATTAAAATAACAGTGTACTGGTCTCTAGGGTTTCATTGTTATAGGATTACAATAACAGTGTTTTTGTTTCTAGGTTTTCATCGTTATAGGATTACAATAACGGTGTACTTGTCATTAGGGTTTCATAGTTATAGGTTTACAATAACAGTGTACTAGTTTCTAGGGTTTCATTGTTACAGGTTTACAATAACAGTTTTCTTTTGTGTAGGGACACGGCTTTGCTCAGTTTGCTGATGTTCTGTATTGTTACAGATATACAATATCGGTATTCTGTTGTGTGGAGACACAGCTTTGTTCAGTTTGCTGATGTTCTGTATTGTTATAGATATACAATATCGGTATTCTGTTGTGTGGAGACACAGCTTTGTTCAGTTTGCTGATGTTCTGTATTGTTATAGATATACAATATCGGTATTCTGTTGTGTGGAGACACAGCTTTGCTCAGTTTGCTGATGTTCTGTATTGTTACAGGTATACAATAACAGTATTCTGTTGTGTGGAGACACAGCTTTGTTCAGTTTCCTGATGTTCTGTATTGTTACCGGTATACAATAACAGTTTTCTGTTGTGTGGAGACACAGCTTTGTTCAGTTTGCTGATGTTCTGTATTGTTACAGGTATACAATAACAGTATTCTGTTGTGTGGAGACACAGCTTTGTTCAGTTTCCTGATGTTCTGTATTGTTATAGATATACAATATTGGTATTCTGTTGTGTGGAGACACAGCTTTGCTCAGTTTGCTGATGTTCTGTATTGTTACAGGTATACAATAACAGTATTCTGTTGTGTGGAGACACAGCTTTGTTCAGTTTGCTGATGTTCTGTATTGTTACAGGTATACAATAACAGTATTCTGTTGTGTGGAGTTACAACTTTGTTCAGTATGCTGATGTTCTTTATTACCTGTCACGGTCAGACAGTGTACGCTTAACATAATCTAATTCTGTGGTTTCCATGGCCATCTGATGCTTATTGTGTAACTATTTAATTTATTATTCCTCTTTTAAGATGTCTTACTATTGGGTTTTTTTTAATTTTTATTGTTAATTTTTCTTATTGCAATGCTAACCCAATTCTGTATTTGTGAAAAATATATTATTTCACCATAGATCATTTTTAACATATTTCTCATTTCGTTCAACAAGTTAATGTGTTATTTAAGTTATATTTTGATATATATTCATTTAATACCAAAAATAAGTATGAATATTTCTGTAAAATATACACTTCATGATATTTGAACAGTTACATGTTAAAGTACATGCATGATTATATACAAACATGCGCAGCACTATTCTTTAATCTTTTAACTGAAGTTATATATCACAATTTCTGTATATTACACTGTAAAATGTAAAGTGGAAAGAGTATTAATAGATTAAAATAAAAGTATTGTGGAGTACAGAGGACGCATATACTAAACTATCGTCTTGTAAAGGAAACTTCATGCTTGCCAAAGTGTAACTTACATTTTAATGTTTAATCAAGTTTTATTCGCCACTGTTTATGTCTCCGAACTGATTCTTTGCGCAACAACATGTTTTGAGTGAGATCAATTTATAAACCGACGGAGGCGTTTTTAACTAAAAAAAGTAACGTTACAGGGCTTTCAAAAGTCTGGTTTTAAGTCAGTATTCCGCAAAGTATATGGTCTTTACAATCTGATCAATACAAAATTACTTGTATCACGGCGGTGGTGACCTATTGACGGGGGGGGGGGGGTGCTTACTTCTAGTCATAAAATTATGAAGTCAAATCTTGGATAAAGAGAAGGAACAATGTGCATTAATGAAAATAGTAATGTTAATGTCACATTATTTATATTAAGTACACTGTATGTATATATGTATTTATTCCTTGAAATTCATTGGACATATAGATGCAGAGAAAAACCAAGTTGACATGTTTTATGTGCTATCAATTTGATGTCCTCTCTTATAACTGCAGCCTAGGATTTCTTAATAATGAGTGAATAGCACCGCATTGATAATAACTGGAAAGAAATTCAGTTCGAATTTTCTCTAAAGTCGTTCAAACGTGAATGTCTAGGAACAGCCATGATTTTATGACCCGCCACTTTATGCCTATTTTCGAGTTAGAGACGTCGCGGGACGAAGCCATGGTTTCATAATACACGTGACCTTTGATTGATAGCAATACCTTGACCATCAGCAATAAAATCAGTCTGATTCCTAGTTTTCTCTGCTTCTTTATTTATGACTGACCTACTACGAAAAAATGGAAACGGTGGTCATTGAACTAGTTTTGGTGAATACAGTGGGCGACAGAATATGTAGTATTTCTTCATCATTTCATTAAAAATTTTATTTCATTTAGTGATTTCTAATATCTATAAGAATTGGGGCTTTTATCTTCCCAGGTTTATCCTATTCTTACTGATACACTATACACGATATCTAACAATAAAGATGTTGACGTTCAAAAACATGATAAAATATCGCATTCTATCAACAAATCTGGTTTTGTTTTAGTTTTTTTTTAGATAAATTTACTAAGCTGTACACACTGTATACATGTAGAGTATACCTTCTGTAGGTCAACAAAAAATAACCTGAATGCCAACATAATTTCCTCATTTGACTGACAATATAATCAAGTTGCATTATGCATATTAGCTGTCACATATGGACACAAACTGTATTTGTTAAACAGTCTACACGAACATTTAGTGTCATCCATTTGTTGAGAATGTTAATGTAGTTATAACTATTAACACCTTAACTATGCACTTTCTGTATTAGATTGTATTTGTATGTACTGTAATATATTCTTTATAATAATTTACTTGTAATTTATTTCATTCACGAGTATTCTTGTAATCAACATTCAAAAACTGATGAAAAGTATTTTACATAGATTTTATATATAAGATATGATTTTTTCTTATGAAGATGCAATGATTGATGTACAATGTAAGATCACCTGTAATAGTGAAATGTAAACCTTAAAATTGAAAGTAAAACTGAATGTCAGTAAAGAATCATTACAAAACATGGAATTTGTTGGGGTTTTTTTTTATTTAGTCAACTTACTTGATTCCTTATGGAATCATTGTATGAAATGTAAATGTTTAGACCACGTCTCTAAGTTCCTGCTTGTTTTTTTTTTTTTTTTTTTTTTTTTTTTTTTTTTTTTTTTTTTTTTTACATCCTTTACATTATTAAGGTTATGGGATCACTGTATGAAATATAAATGTTTGACCATGCCTCTTGGTTCCTGCTTGTTTATTTCCATCCTTTACATTATTAAGGTTATGGGATCACTGTATGAAATATAAATGTTAAGACCATGCCTCGTAGTTCCTGCTTGTTTATTTCCATCCTTTACATTATTAAGGTTATGGGATCACTGTATGAAATATAAATGTTTAGACCATGCTTTTAGTTCCTGCTTGTTTATATACATCCTTTACATTATTAAGGTTATGGGATCACTGTATGAAATATAAATGTTTAGACCATGGCTCTTAGTTCCTGCTTGTTTATATACATCCTTTACATTATTAAGGTTATGGGATCACTGTATGAAATATAAATGTTTAGACCATGCCTCTTAGTTCCTGCTTGTTTATTTCCATCCTTTACATTATTAAGGTTATGGGATCACTGTATGAAATATAAATGTTTAGACCATGCTTTTAGTTCCTGCTTGTTTATATACATCCTTTACATTATTAAGGTTATGGGATCACTGTATAAAATTTAAATGTTTAGACCATGCATTTAGTTCCTGCTTGTTTATATACATCCTTTACATTATTAAGGTTATGGGATCACTGTATGAAATATAAATGTTTAGACCATGTCTCGTAGTTCCTGCTTGTTTATTTCCATCTTTTACATTATTAAGGTTATGGGATCACTGTATGAAATATAAATGTTTAGACCATGGCTCTTAGTTCCTGCTTGTTTATATACATCCTTTACATTATTAAGGTTATGGGATCACTGTATGAAATATAAATGTTTAGACCATGCCTCTTAGTTCCTGCTTGTTTATTTCCATCCTTTACATTATTAAGGTTATGGGATCACTGTATGAAATATAAATGTTTAGACCATGCTTTTAGTTCCTGCTTGTTTATATACATCCTTTACATTATTAAGGTTATGGGATCACTGTATGAAATATAAATGTTTAGACCATGCCTCGTAGTTCCTGCTTGTTTATTTCCATCCTTTACATTATTAAAGTTATGGGATCACTGTATGAAATATAAATGTTTAGACCATGCATTTAGTTCCTGCTTGTTTATATACATCCTTTACATTATTAAGGTTATGGGATCACTGTATGAAATATAAATGTTTAGACCATGCCTCTTAGTTCCTGTTTGTTTATTTCCATCCTTTACATTATTAAGGTTATGGGATCACTGTATGAAATATAAATGTTTAGACCATGCTTCTTAGTTCCTGCTTGTTTATTACATCCTTTAATTATTAAGGTACATCACTCCTCTGAGTACTCTGTATAAACGTTTACTTTCTTTACTTATGACTTTTGATAATTAATTTTACAAGCTTTCTACTATTTTTTTCTGTCTATACTTATTCTGACATTTTGTTAGTCACTGTTAGTATCTCTTAATCAACTAAATCTTCGATATACATGAGACATTTCCTTTACTTTTTCATTATTAACCCAATCAAATTCAAGCGAAAAGAGCCAGGATTACAAAACATTAAAGAAAATGAAAAGATGATAAGATGTCAAAAACTTAAAAAATGTCATTCCTCTTTACATATAAATATCTGATGCTCATAATCCATGTAATATATCAAAGACATTATAATCAAGGTAAAATCTACTTACGATCAATCAAACATCAGATATTTTAATTGCAGATTTCTTGCTTTTTATCTTGTTTTGCGTTCGATCCTTGTTTTTATTACCTAGAAATCGGAATTTGTTGGAGAGTTTTGTCATATCTGGCATAATATCATACATATTTGGTTATGTTAATACATTGTAATGTTACTCGTTCTGTATGGACTGAACGCTATTTTACTTTTCATTTTATTCATTCATAAGTTACTGTAATTATGTACTTTGTTTAAGGATAGTAACTAACAGACAGGAACATAGGGATAGAAACAAACAAACAGGCACATATATAGGGATAGTAATTAATAGACAGGCACATATATAAGGATAATAACTAATAGACAGGCACATATATAAGGATAATAACTAATAGACAGGCACATATATAGGGATAATAACTAATAGACAGGCACATAGGGATAGAAACAAATAAACAGGCACATATATAGGGATAGAAAGTAATAGACAGGCACATATATAGGGATAGTAACTAACAGACAGGCACATAGGGATAGAAACAAACAAACAGGCACATATATAGGGATAGAAACAAACAAACACATATATAGGGATAGAAACAAACAAACAGGCACATAGGGATAGTAACTAACAGACAGGAACATAGGAATAGAAACAAAAAAACAGGCACATATATAGGGATAGAAAGTAATAGTCAGGCACATATATAAGGATAGTAACTACCCGAAAGGCACATATATAAGGATAGTAATTAACAGACAGGCACATATATAGGGAAAGTAAATAATAGACAGGCACATATATAGGGATAGTAACTAACTCATAGGATCATAGGGATAGTATCTATCACACCGGCACATGTATACATGTAGGGATAGTAACAGGCAGGCTATAGGGATTGTAACTAATATATATTAAACAATCGACAAAAATCAGACAGGTAACAATCCGACGGTCGGTAAAATCGTCACTTCGTTCGGTTGAGATCATCAAAGTCGGGATCAACTAGAAGAATTTCTTACAGAAATTTTTTTTTTCTTGAATTAAATAAATGAAATGTTTGTGATTATTTTTAAAATAATAATAATAAGAGATACATGTACTTAAAAAACTTCAAAGAAACACTTTTCTATTCCTGTTATTTACTTATTCATGGTAGAGGATTGCACTATAAATGGAATAAGTTTTCTTGGATAAGAAAAACTACACTGGCGATACGATAATTATATGTATGGTTTTTTTGTTTTTTAAATTAAAGAATAACGGTGAGGCGTTACGATAATATGTTGTGTTACAAAGACAGGATAAAGACAGAGGAGTTACGATGATACGTTGTGTTGTAATGACAAGGTTTTAAGACAGTGACCTCAGGTAATTTCCGAACATTTTATGACAGTTACTTCTGGAAACTTTACATCTTATGCTAATTCAACAACATCATGTGCTTATGAATCTGTATAACACTATTCGTCATTATGAATTAAAAAACTGAAGTGTGTATCAAGCGTGTATATAAGCTATAAACTTAAGACGCAGTGGGTTAAATGTGGTGAAAACTGAGAATTGTATTTTTTAGTAACGTTAAGTGTAAATGACAAAGTGAACACGACTGACGAACTCCCACCTTTATTACGGAGAAAATTAAACTGATACTGATGAATCTCTGTATTATAAATATCTCGTTTTAACTGTTATTAAATTCTATTGTTTATGTAGCCACATAGTATTTTTATTTCTTAATATATAATTTTACTCAATATTCTATTACCTGAATTCTTCATTATTTGATTACATAATAAGGACACAACAAAATCAGATAGAAACTAATATAGTTCTTAATCACTATGAAGTTTTCTATAACTAGCAATGACAATTACAAACCGAAAAAATGCAAGAAAACTTTCTACTCACCGGCAAAAGTGCACAGAAAACTAATCCTAAAAACACAAAATCCATTTTTGACGGAGAGGCAAAAACTACTTAATTGGTCAAATGTAAGCAGCCTACTCCATCGCTGATTTAGAATAAAATCCAAAAGAAAATAATGTTAATAATGTGTGTGTTAGTGAAACAGAGTGTGTACGGAGACCAGTGACAGGGAAACGCTGAAAATTTGTTGACAGACAGCTATAAAGAAACAGAGCCTCGGGCTACAATATGACGTCACAGCATTAATCATTATTGTGTTTTTAATCAGGTGTGGTTTGACTTTTAGGTAATCAATTTCAATTTTTTTATTATCTTTATAAATAACTGAATTTTTTAAATAAAAGAAATTATCAAAAAATGTAAAGCTATGATTTTTTTCCCCATGAAACTAAAATTTAAGGTAAATTATCACTTCAGTGTTAATGAATAAATGCAGGTGCGTGTTGAAAATAGAGCTATTTGTCGCTGACTCAGGGTAAAAATATTATTCTTTCATGCAGCAATCTTTTACATCATTTTACAGGAAACAACAATTAAGATTTACCAGGGAATCTTAATTTCTATAAAGAAATGACTTCTAATTCATCATCTGTCGATAATGTTTAAGGTCTCTAAATAATTTATGCGGGGGAAAAACATAGAAAACCAAATATCTATATAAATATAGAACACAACGAAAAACAAAAAAAAAAGTTTATATGTATTGCATCAGGATTGACTGCTTTATGCATCAGCGTCAGACATACTTATCAATAATAATATTCAGTATTTTACCTGATTTTCCGTGTTTTTTATTCATTATTTATGAATATCAATCATCTAAATTGTCTATTCTCTAAATATATGCACACATTAATACATGTTCTGATTTGCATATATCTGACATGTTCTAAAACATTTTCTTTCCTACATTTCTATGCAAATGAATAAATTTCTCTTAAAGGTCATCTATTAATAATTTGTTTGTTTGTTTAACGTCCCTTCAAGAAATTTTCACTCATACTGAGACACCACCACTTGCCGGTGGAGAGCTGCAAATTTAGACCTGTACTCGGCACTTACGGCCTTTGAGCAGTGAGGGATGTTTTTCAGCTCCTACTGCGACACGGATCTCGGTTTACGGTGGTCTCCTTACTCCGCGACTCTAGGGCAAACGCTCTAACCACTGCGCCACGCGGGCGGATCTTTTAAAATAAAAAGAGAGATACTGACATCTGTTCTAGATAAAACATTTGGTATAAAAAATAAAAGGTTATTTTGACCAACATTTTAATGTTCACTTCAAACTTTCTTTTTTATGAATACATTTTACCATTCAATAAATAAATTGATAATTTATCTATCAATGATAATGCAGCTTAATTTTTGTATCTAGGACATATAAATTCTGTTACCGAGCTTAATAAATGTGTCGATCTCCATATCAATATTCAAACATACCAGAGTGTGCAAATGACTGATCAATTCGATAGAAAGCTACGTAAAAAAAAAATAATAAGATAATTAACAATGCCATTAAAAGGCTCTGTGGTCACAACACAATGTAGACTACTTAACCCTCCTGGAAAAAAAGAGCCATGGTGTTAAAAGTTTATGGCTAAGATTCATATTTCATATTTTTTCCATAGAGCTATTCGGTATATTGTCGACTAACCAGCCTCCTTGAACCTTACTGTATACATTACTTCAAGTCCAAACACGCACCTGTAAATAACACAAGAAATGAAAAGTAATATGTCGACAAAGCCGTACGAGATACTCATGCTGTAGTAAGTTAATTTAATAAGAAATGCCATAAGTATTCTAAATTTACTTGTAACATAAACTAATGTGTTTCATTGAAAAATTAAATACCAGTTAACTGACTAGTGGCTTTATCACGCAGATTTCATCTTACGTTAATCTGCAAATATTTCTGAAAATGATTTTACCTTTCTGCATATTAGAACTACGAAAATCTTTTGAGAGTCATTACTAAAGCGTCTGTATTCAAAAATATTAACTAATATGCTAATAACACACTGCATTTTCAGAGCATGAAGAATAGTCCAACACTTTAGATGTTGCATTTAGACTTGAGCCCCCGCCCCTACAAAACTTGAGTGTAAACAAATAATAATGAATTAAAACATTTTTGTGACGTCACCTTTTGTTGGTCAAGTAAGTTTCTAATTGTCCTGCACTCCGTCCAATAAGTTACCTGTAGGTGTCATATAAGATTAACTTATTGGACAGCTACAGGTAACATTGAAATTAAAAGAAAGATGACGCAGATAAATAAGTAGTACTGAAAAAAGTTTTCATAAATCAAACACTTTAATATGAGCAATGTAGGAAATTAGCAGCGTAATTTATAAATAAATATAAAGAAATCAGTGGCCCCATTAATTCACCGTTCATTACTCTTTATTTCACATTGTTTGATATACGTAACATTCACAGAATCTTGGGGACACAAAAGTAGAATCAGATTTGGGATTTTTTTTCTCTTGCGTTTAACATCCATTTTTCTTCCTTTAACTATTCCGTTCACTAAATTTGGACTGATTCTGTGACGTAAACATGTATTTTCGTTAGATGTGACCATTTGCTCTTCCATTCCCATGTTATCTGAGCGAGTGTCTGTCGTTGCTTTTCAGGAGTATCTGGAGTAAAATTCTTCAAAACCTGCGCACACTCGCGAAACTGTTTGTAGCAAATTAAAAAAAATATCAGAAATAATCTCCCTATTTCACCAAAAAAATCAAAAGTGGTTGGAGTAATATCCTTCAAATCCTATTGTTTTACACAGTCTCGAAACTTTTTCTTACAAACTCCAAGATATAAAAAAAAAATATCTCCAGATTTCACGGTAGGAAACTCTAAGCTTTAGCTTTCATTTTGTGTTCTTCATGACATTGTCCGAAATACCTGAATATGAGGAAGTTTTTTTTTTTAAAATGTATGTCATCATCTGCCGTATTGCGTTGTAGAATGATTGTCAAGAATTTAATAAAATTAACTTTTACGCATGCGTAGTATACATGTATATTTAAAAATGTCGCAATGCGGACAAATAAGACTAAACAAAGTTAAAGTTCATATTTATTGATAAAAAATGGTGACTCAGTGATGCCTACTATTGATAAACTACAGTGGTAAATTCAAAAGCTAGTTTTCTCTGGCCTATAACTTAATGGACAATGCCAAATAAAGTCAGCAAAGCAGAATGAAAACAGTTTACCTGCAGCTGTCCAATAAGTTAACAATGGGATTGTTCGACATTGGCGAAATATTTTAAGTAAGTTATAAGCCTCAAACTGACCATTATGTCAGATATTAGACTCTCTTCGGCGCTAGAGCGCCTCGGACCGTCTAATATCTGACAAAATGAACAGTTTTCAGCTTATAACTATAGCTTAGATAAATACAAGTTACAGTTGTATAAGTCAAATAGGAAAACTCCAGATATATTTCCCTTTTTCTGGTCTGTTTATTTTTGTTTATTTTTTCTGCTGTTTATTTTTATTTATTTTTTCTGCTCTGTTTATTTTTGTTTCTTTCCTCTCTGTATTGATTCGCTGTGTGTTCCTGTTCCTACTGTAAGCGCTATATAAGCCTGAACTATAAGGATTAAAGGTACAAAAATCCAAAACAAGTTCAGAAAAACAAAATAAAACCAAAAATGTAGAGGATGTCCAAACTCCCCGTGGATAAAATCGTCCTTGGCTTCTATACACATGTAGAGTGTGTCGCCATACAGCTGACAAAGGGACACAACTAACTGAAGCGGATATCTGTGACGACTTCCGGTAAGATGAGCAATGGCCGCCGCAAAACTCAGCGGACCGTCAACCAGAGCAGTGATGGTTTCCATGCATACAACAAAAGAGTCCGACCTGTAAATGATAAGGGAGTCGTGTAATTTAAAGTTTTATTTATTTAAATATTTAAGTTATTTATAAGTACTTGCAAATGATCAACTTGGTAGACACATTAAAGGAATCATTTATATCTCATTAACCAAAGACAAAATACACATAAAAAGACGTAAGTGACTTTTTTTTGACACAAAGAAATGCAATTGTCTCATTTTTCCTTTGTATTATGTACATAATCCATGAAATGATAAATTCACACAATGGATACAATCTTAATTTTACACTTTAATTAATTCATAAAATTTTAATTAACTATGAAATAAAATTTAGTACTAACATACTTGTATTTACATTGTGTTTCAGTTCTGAAGAAGAGGCCCATTGGCTACAACTCTAACCTGGTCTACATTTATCTTGTATAGCTTAGTCAGTGTAAGATTTACCTATCATATTCTTGTATTTATTTCAGTTCTGGAGACAAAAGAAGAGGCCCATGGGCTACAACTCTAACCTGGTCTACATTTATCTTGTATAGCTTAGTCAGTGTAAGATTTACCTATCATATTCTCCTTGTTGTCAAGGAGGTCTATGTATCCGTATGAGATACGCTGTATCCACTCACTTGGCGGGGGGGGGGGGGGGGGGTAGGAGGGGGGTTAAGGGAAGGAAGTGTGAACGGACTTGAATCTGAACTCTCCAATCATGCTCTATTATAAATACGCTAATTAGATGTTTTCCTAATTCTAAAAAGAGGTATGATTGAAAATATAAAAAAAAAACACATGAAGTTGGAATAAAGCTAAAACTTTAGTAAACAGATTTGGGAATTAAAATAAGGAATTAGAATAGAAAGGTTGAGATGAAATTGCAAAAACAATAAAATGAAATAGGAAATTTAATGAGAAAATATTTAATTATATGTGGTCTTGACGTACAGCAGGTCCCCATAGAAACTTAAATAGATGTTACATCCTAAGGTACAGCTCAGTAATGATGTTTCATTTCCTGCATGTGAGATTTATAAAACAGACCCATTCCCAAGTGATCAAACTTGCATAGATGTGAAATCAGACCCGCATTTTACAAAGAAAGGATGACTTTGATGTTTTTGAACACCCTGAACTTCTTATTCAAGTAATGACAAGTCTTACACAATCATGATTTGAAACTTAACTACAAATGCTACTCAGTAACTGTCATTCCGGACTGTAACCTCTAGTTTCTATTTTAATAACTTACGTGAGGTATCGACTGTCACCATGAGCGTATTCCTTCCCTAAAAAAAAGCAACATAAATTGTACAGAGAGAGAGAGATTTAAATCTCATATGTTGAACACTACTTAAATAAAAGTAAATATTCCTTCTCTATCTTAAATAGTGTAACTGTAATTCTGATATCAAATCGTAAACGAAGGATAAGCTTTTAATAATTACTGACATGTAATAATTAACACTTGTATCGTGGAGACATAAATCACAAACAGCGCCAGAAACTAAACCAGCTGTGGATTTATAGGCTGGACCAGGGGGTTCTTCCTCTAAAACGTCGGAGGAAGTGGACACTACCAGCACATTTTGCATTTCTGAACTAATCAACCTGACCCTACGAAATAACTTCTCCCTCACTTTTATTTCAATTAGCTTATCAGATTAAGAAGAGATATTATCGGGTCCATGTCATATTTGTGGATCCGCCACTATATAACTCTGTATATTCAAGCTGAGTAATGCTATAATATCAACCAAAGCAGCTTTATCGCCGTGAACATTAGTGTGTCGACTGCGCTACACTGTAATCAGTTTAATATCAAGTACACTTATAATGGTTTTAATAGTGAATTTCCCCTACCTACTTGATTTTTTTTTTAATATATGCAAAGTTAAAAATAAACATGCACATAATTATTACAATTACCTCTCTGTAATTGATAGAGAAACAGAGATAGATCGAGGAGTAATGGCTTACAGGAGAAAAAGAGAGAGAAAGAGAGAATTACTCGGCGGGATAAGGAGCTTACACATTTCGGCCAGATATGATCCACCCCCCGATAGAGTCTGGTGGTTTACAGCGAAGTATCCCTCCAATACACAATGAATGAAACCACACGCCACAAACCAGCATATTATCACTCGATCCGCCCCTCGCTTCTTATAACGTCCTGCTAAAATCCACGTGCCGATAAGCACCACAGCGACCAAACCAAAGAACAATCCAAGAAGCTCTGAGAGGCGGACACGATTAGGTCTGTATCCCGGGAGGGACAAGGAGCGAGGAAAGTAAGGGTGGGGGGTCTGTTCTCCCTCAGGCATTTTGCAATGGAGGAGAGACCACCACTGTTTACATGTCGTCTTCTCGGATCACTGATTTCCTCTGACTTTTAAACTTCGGTTCATCGTCACAGACTACTTCAGGGTAAAACATGTACTGCTCAAGCAGAACCGAGTTCTGCCATTACTAATCAATAAGAGCATATTCAGGTTGATCGCTACCATTGGTTGAAATGTTGATTATTGTGGTATCTACCGCTTCAAAAAGATTCGCATGAATAAATAGATTCATATCTTTGATCCGCCTATGAGGTCCGAAAACTATAGTAAAGGAGTAATTTAAGGGTATATATAGGCACACAATGTGTAAAATAAATCTTTTGTATTTAATTTTTTTAAGGCTAACTGCATGTCCCCTCTTTTGTTGCGGGGCGTTTATATACCCTCTCATTAATGTATCCAAACTTGTCCTTAAAAAGTAGGCTTTTAAGTTTAAAAGTCCACCTCCCCCTTCTTTCGGGAGGGGGGGGGGGCTTGTCAAAGTTTCATCGACCTTTTTTAAACGTCTGTCAATTATTTTCTGACTGCCCCTACCCCTACCAACATTCAAAGACGATATACACTATATGCCTTATATATATAAATATTTACAGATTTTATTATATATCAAATGAGACGAAATGTTAACTTTCCGTGGGACTGCCTTGGTTTTATTATTTATAATAATGTGGTTATAGTATATTAAATATTAATATAGTGCTCAAGTGCTGCCTACTTGGACGTCATTGTTTTCTTCTCTCACGATGCAGTTATCTTTCTTAGATTGCTACTTTAACATTGTGTAGGTGGTGGGACTCAAAAAATAAAGTAAAAATAAATAAATAAAATGAAGAAACAAAAACCAAGTGTCTGTGTCTTTTTTTCCCGTGAATCGCGGAAGCTCTAAATTTTTAAAGTCTTTGAATGTTCATATAAATTCTGTAATGCTTGAGATTTTATCTCCGAGTAAAGAACAGTCGCATTATTAGTTAATATCTAACCAGTAAAAACGACATTTACATTCAATAAATCAAATACTTAGATGGGCGACACTGTTGGCACCAAGCATAAAGAAGCATTTTTTTCTTAAGAATGTCAAAAAGGTAAAGCAAAATATATGATTTAAGGCATCTCAACTAAATTTTGGATCAAAAAGGGGACCCAGCCCCCCCCCCCCCCAATGTCCCCTCACAATCCGCAGTGTAAAGATATTAGGAGAAGTTAAGAATTAAATCAGTTTATTTACTACAAACAACCAGATATAAAATTGTACGCGAGGTTTCTTTAATTTGTAAGACACAGTATTGTCCTCTATAAAATTTAGAATTTTTGTAGATGACAATTCTCCGAGCATCATCGTCAGGGAACTCGAAGAGAGAGAAGTCTCGTCAAGCGAGGAATAAGACGTTCACATTTATGCCTAGTAGAGGGTCTTAGTATCAACGGCAGAAATGAAAAGTCCACCTGGAGAACAGGCAGATTCATGGTTTTTGTGATATATAAACAATTTTTAGTTTCAATTTCCTTCCAACGTTCTCAAAACTTAGAAATTTAAGTCTAATTTAAAAATATTGCATCCGTTTCTAGCAAACAGAACGGTGCTTGTACTTCTATATTATTCTTTGTACTAATTATAAGCGCTGGTTCGTTGACGCAGCTCTCGTTAGGCTGTGATATTTAACTTATGGCTGGGGAACACGTCTACGGAAAGTTATCTGCCAGATCCGGCGTCTGGACAGTTCATCATTCCCCTTGCCACTTAACTCGGCCGTTTACCTCCGAATTTTTGGTATTTTCTTTGTATGGAAACCTGAGCGCGACTCTTCTACCAGGGGAATTACCCTTCTATTGATATCCAGACTACATGTATATCCCGAATTTTTATGTTGTTTCTGGTACAAATATGTCCATGATATACTTCAATGTTCATCATAACCAGCTTCAGAAAAAAACCGAATTAGTGCATATATACATGTATTCTCTTTAGAGAAGTGGACAGGCTTTCGCCTACATCCACTTCTCTTCGCAAGCCTTCATGTTTTGATTCTGGAAAACGTGTAAATCTCGAACCGGTGACGGTCTACACTTCAACTGACATTTCGTCTAAAATACGTCTGAATGTACGTAATAGACGTGTTATGTTAACAATTTTAACATAAATACACACAAATGTCACAAGAAAACTGACTTTTAAGTATTGTTAATCCATTTTCACAAGTTCTCCATCCCGGATTTAAATTATGTGCAAGTAACTCTTGAAGTATTCAAAAATCTCTAATTCGGATAAAAATGGAAACTATTTTTACAAAATAATAATGAAACGAGAGAAATCGTCTACTCTGTTTAAACTAACGAGACAGTATTTCCTCAAGTTTCGTTCAAATTCTTTTGATCTTTGTTTAAATTTTTTTTTCATTTCTCGGGAAAGGTAGAGTTAATATCGTTTAAAAATAAAAGAAAATATTTTTTAGTATTGTCAGTGAGGAAGTAATGAAGTATTTTTTAAGCTCAAATTTACATTTAAATTGTATTAAAATAGTAAAAATAAGTAAAGGTAATAATATTAATTTTGAATAATATGCTAAATCAAAAGTGAATTGTCAAGAACTTTTTTGAACTATAAAATACTTCTTCACCAATTTTTCCAAATTATCCGACTTAAAATTTTCAATTTTTTCTAATAAGCTGTGGTAGATAAACATTAGTTTAAATCCGGGATGGAGAACTTGTGAAAATGGATTAACAATACTTAAAGGTCAGTTTTCTTGTGACAGTTGTGTGTATTTATGTTAAAATTGTTAATACAACACGTCTATTACGTACATTCAGACGTATTTTAGACGAAATGTCAGTTGAAGTGTAGACCGTCACCGGTTCGAGATTTACACGTTTTCCAGAATCAAAACATGAAGGCTTGCGAAGAGAAGTGGATGTAGGCGAAAGCCTGTCCACTTCTCTAAAGAGAATAATATACATGTAGATTAAGTATGCTACATGCTAGCTTGCTGACCACGCTATAGTGTCATGTTGTAACTTTTGAATTCGGTGGGGTGGGTGGGCCCCAGCCCTACCCCCACAGTAAATATAACATTTACATGATATATTTTGCACGAATATATTCCTGAATGAAATGATTATAAGTGCCGGTTCGTTGACGCAGCTCTCGCTAGACTGTAAAATTTAGCATGACTGGGTACCACGACTGAGGAAGGTCTGGAATAAAAGTTTCTCTCAGAACGATTACATAGCAGTGACCCCTTCTCAGCTTTGTCTTTCTCAAATGCTGCCTATTTTCGTGTTCTTAAAATGGTCACTTACCGGAGGTGCTGCCTATTTTCGTGTTCTTAAAATGGTCACTTACCGGAGGTAATCAAAGATTAACTCGTCCCGCAACACGACGTTTGTTACAAGTCAGACACATTTACTAGCTACTTTGTAATGTACAAATACTTGAAGTTACAGTCACAGAAAAAAATGTATATAGGAAGTGGTCAGAGTGAAAAGAAACAGTGAACATTATATCAAAAGCGGGTCGTCGTACACAGAGAATTGTCTGCATTCCTGGGATTCAACTCTAGAGAATAACAGTGGTATTATGGAGGTCCGAGTGTTGGCCTGGTTTGTTTGTTTGTCCGTGGTCAGTGGGTGTCTGGTGGACGATAAGTACAATAAATTGACCCCTGAGGACCTGGTCTCGCAGCTACAAGTCATTGTTTATGGGGAGGTGATTGATTTTGTCCAGGGGGATCCTCTCACTGACGCCACATTCCGTGTGTTCTGTATCATCAAAGGCAACACGACTATCCTGGAAAACATAACGGTAGAGGGCGTGAGTCCGCGGTCCGCCTGCTCGGGGACCTACGTCTACTGGGTCAAGATAACGTCAAACTTTGAGAAAACTGGCGCCGTTATGATTCTCGGACTCCGGGAAACTAAAGGGCCGGGGCTTTACGAATTCCATGAGATCAATGATCTTCAATCCTCGGCCTTTGACGATAATTCAGAGTCGTGGAAATTAATCAACAGTGTTGTGAAGACAGAAATGTTTCCTCCCATCAACTCGGCAGTAAATAAGTGTCCGGAGAAATCTGACCAGAGGGGTCCAGAGCCGGACAAGAATCCAGTGGCCAGCGAACAGGGAGGGAATAGCAGTGTGAGAACCAGACTGGACATCAAGACGGTCTGGACAATGGTCATCCTGGGAACGTTACTGTGGTCACGTGACCTATGACTTAGGAGAG
Organism: Saccostrea echinata; assembly: GCF_033153115.1. Lineage (NCBI taxonomy): Eukaryota > Metazoa > Mollusca > Bivalvia > Ostreida > Ostreidae > Saccostrea > Saccostrea echinata. Next base: position 285,685 of record NW_026889778.1, read on the forward strand.
ACCTGTGAATGGATGAATGTCTTAATGAGTGGAGTGTGATTTGAATAAAGAGAAAGTAACATCGATATTAATATTTTTATGGCCGTTGTGAGATCGTTAAAATTCTATGTTCTTTGTATGGTAATAAATTATATATTATACCAATGGTTTGTTTCAGATAATGTTTGACAGCGTATGTTCTGTTGCTTCTATTGTTTGTGTTTTATCATTTGTGTATCAGTGTTCGGAACTTTCATTCTATTCTCTATAAACTCTGAACGGTGTGAAAGTGCATCACGTTCGGAAAACACTGTGAAAATTCTGAAAGAATATTTTTACTTAAAATTTAATGCATACAATTCTGGAAATACGAAAAGCCAGCATACTTATTAAAATCTCTTAACGCATTTTACAAACACTTAGTTCTAAAAAGTTTATTCAATACGTAGGCGGCGACAGAAATTGTTAGTGTGTTTTATGTTTTATGTCAGAAACAGACGTGTGATATTAATGGTTTCATAGTGTGTATAACCAGTTTGTTAACATATAAAGTATGACATTGTTCTCTCTCTCTCTCTCTCTCTCTCTCTCTCTCTCTCTCTCTCTCTCTCTCTCTCTCTCTCTCTCTCTCTCAAAACACAAAAAAGTGAATGCATTGTGATTTGAGACTGTTCACGCAAATTAAATGTTTATAATAACTATCACTTATCTGTTGAAAAGTACTCATCATGAAAATAAATTTTTGACATTTTGTCCTGTTTTTCTTTGCTTTGATTTTGACATCTTGTCCTTTTTAGCTCACCTGCGGCTCAAGTGAGTTTTTCTGATCAAAAGAAACTGGAGGGATAAGCCGAGCCATATGTCTACATAACGATCGATAAAAAATCAAAAAATTCATTTTACAAAAATTTCACTTTTTGTTGAATTAATGTAATGCTTATTACCATTTGCATACAAATTTGACAAAACCTGAATACTGTAACAGCGAAAATGATTCTGATTAACACAAGAAAACGGCATCACGCTCAATTTCACAGAAACTGACATAAATTGGATGATATAACTACATTTTTTAAATAGAGTGGGTCATCGTACCATTTTTTGGAGAACGATTAAGGAAAGGCAATGGAAAGATGTTGCTTTTTATACTTGCAAAAATTTGGTATGAAGACCCACTCTACATAAAAAATTAAGTTAACTTACTTAAATTTTCACCGTGGTCTTAAAAAAATCTAAGTCCAAAAACGCTTGCTAAATATAGAGAACTGTATGCTATTTAAAAAGACATATAAGTGTGACTCCGTGGTCTAGTGGTTAGCGAGGAGCTCTTTTTATTGAGGAAAGTATTCGAGTCATGCACTGATTTTTTGATTTTTTTTTTTTTTTTTTTTTTTGGTTTTTAATTTTGTTTTACTTTATAAAAAATGTCTATAGGAATAACATATTTTTTCACTGGAAATAAAATATATACATGTAGTAATGAACTTACTTACAGTAAATTATTTAAAATGCCGGATAAAAATTATAATAGATATTTGAATACTTTTATTCCCGTTTTTATTTATTTTAAATAAAAGCGCTTCTAGATCACCATTATCATTATATACGATGTTAACATTTTTATAATATCTCCACAATAAGTGTAAACACTCAATATGCAGATTTATTATAAATAGAAGTCCTTACCCATGTTAGACATTTGTGACAGTAAATGAAAGTCAACTGTTTAGCTTGTTTAGAATATAAATATCATTTTGAAAACTACGGTAAACATTAAAATGCTTAAGTAAATTCGAACAATTGAGAGATTTTTTCCAATAAATGTTCTTGCATAGCCGAAAAATGGGCATGGGCACATGGCTCGTCTTATCCCCCCAGATTCTTTGTCCGTTGTCTGTCGTCGTTGTCGTCGTCGTCGTTGTTGTTGGCGTTGTCATTGTCGTAAACTTTTCACGTTTTCATCTTCTTCTCAAGAACCACTGGGCAAATTTCAACCAAACTAGCCACAAAGTATCCATGAGTAAAGGGAATTCAAGTTTGTTCAAATGAAGGGTCACGCCTCCTTCCAAGGGGAGATAATTATGAATTCGTGAAAAATTGATGGCATCATTTAAAATTCCTCTTCTCAAGAACCACTGTGCTTGAAAATATGAAGCTTATTTGGAAGCATCCTCAGGTAGTGTAGATTCAAGTTTGTTCAAATCATGACCCCTGGGGGTAGGGTGGGGCCACAATGGGCGATCAAAGTTTTACACAGGAAAAATCTTTAAAAATCTTCTTCTCAAGAACAGCAAAGCCATGATTGGTCATATTTATATGGAAGCATCCTCAGGTGGTGTAGATTCAAATTTGCTCAAATCATGACCCCAGGGGTGGAGTGGGGCCACAATGGGCGATTAAAGTTTTACATAAAAATCTTCTTCTCAAGAACAGCAAAGACATGATTTGTCATGTTTATATGGAAGCATCCTCAGGTAGTGTAGATTCAAGTTTGCTCAAATCATGATCCCCGGGGGTAGGGTGGGGCCACAATGGGCGATCAATGATTTACATAGGAATACATAGGACAAATCTTTAAAAATGCTTTTCTTATGAACATCAAAGCCATGATTGGTCATTTTTATATGGAAGCATCCTCAGGTAGTGATGATTCAAGTTTGTTCCAATCGTGACCCCCAGGGGTAGGGTGGGGCCACAATGTGCGATCAAAGTTTCACATAGGAATATATACGAAAAATCTGTAAAAGTCTTCTCAAGAACAGCAAAGCCATGATTGGTCATATTTATATGGAAGCATCCTCGGGTAATGTAGATTCAAATTTTGTTCAAATTATGACCCCCAGAAGAATAGTTATACAAGGGAATACAAACGATATATCAATAAAAATTGTCTTCTTAAGAACAGCAAAGCCATTATTTGTCATATTAATTCAAAAGCATCCCTATGAAGTATAGATTCAAGTTAGTTCAAATCAACCCCCCCCCCCCTCACCTCGAACCACTTTTATGTCAAAACTTTTCATGATTGAACTGATTTTTGCTTTTTCCTAGCAAGAGTGCTCAGGTGAGCGATGTTGCCCCTGGGTCTATTGTTTTCTTTGCTTTGATTAGTTCTTGATGAGGATATATTTTGTAGTCATTCAATGCATTAAAAGACTGGTTTAAGAAATGAATTTAATTTTTTGAGAATTCTACGACGTTTTACGCCTGCATATATCATGAAGTGCTTTAGCGCTACATGATAAATATGCCGGCGTGAAGCGTTGTAGTTCATGTACTTCATGAATTTCTCAATAATCAAATTCATATCTTATATTTACATTATTTTTCTGATGACCTGCCACATATTGTGGTCATTTAACGATCATTTTTGAAAAAAAAGTTTGCACTTTTTTTTTTACTTCAATTACTAGTACTTCACAATGGAAATATTCTTACTCATCCCACGGTAATTCGTGAGAACGTGATTTTTTTTCTAATTTGCAAAGAATCTTAAGGAAAAACTATTTGGAAATGTAAATATTTGTTTGTAATCCAGGCTTTAGTTTTGTGTATCTCTGTGTTTGAGCTTATGTAAGTTGAACTATCTATTTTAGCAAGTACTTGTCTTACGGAACACCAGTGACGTGTCTAGTGGTGTTCTATCAGTGACGTGTCTAGTGGTGTTCTGTCAGTGACGTGTCTAGTGGTGTTCTATCAGTGACGTGTCTAGTGGTGTTCTATCAGTGAGTGTCTAGTGGTGTTCTATCAGTGACGTGTCTAGTGGTGTTCTATCAGTGATGTGTCTTGTGGTATTCTATCAGTGACGTATCTAGTGGTGCTCTATTAGTGACATGTCTAGTGGTGTTCTATCAGTGACGTGTCTAGTGGTGTTCTATCAGTGAGTGTCTAGTGGTGTTCTATCAGTGACGTGTCTAGTGGTGTTCTATCAGTGACGTGTCTAGTGGTGTTCTATCAGTGACGTGTTTAGTGCTGTTCTATCAGTGACGTGTCTAGTGCTGTACTATCAGTGACGTGTCTAGTGCTGTTCTATCAGTGAGTGTCTAGTGGTGTTCTATCAGTGACGTGTCTAGTGCTGTTCTATCAGTGAGTGTCTAGTGCTGTTCTATCAGTGAAGTGTCTGGTGGTGTTCTATCAGTGACGTGTCTGGTGGTGTTCTATCAGTGACGTGTCTAGTGGTTTTCTTTTAGTGATGTGTCTAGTGGTGTTCTATCAGTGACGTGTCTAGTGGTGTTCTATCAGTGACATGTCTAGTGGTGTTCTATCAGTGATGTGTCTAGTGCTTTTCTATCAGTGATGTGTCTAGTGGTGTTCTATCAGTGAAGTGTCTAGTGGTGATCTATCAGTGACGTGTCTCGTGGTGTTCTATCATTGACGTGTCTAGTGATGTTCTATCAGTGACGTGTCTAGTAGTGTTCTGTCAGTGACGTGTCTGAGGTGTTCTATCAGTGAGTGTCTAGGAATGTTCTGTCACTGACGTGTCTAGTGCTGTTCTATCAGTGACGTGTCTAGTGGTGTTCTATCAATGACGTGTCAAGGGGTGTTCTATCAGTGACGTGTCTAGTGCTGTTCTATCATTGACGTTTCTAGTGCTGTTCAATCAGTGACTTGTCTAGTGGTGTTCTATCAGTGATGTGTCTAGTGGTGTTCTATAAGTGACGTGTCTAGTGGTGTTCTATCAGTGACGTGTCTAGTGGTGTTCAACCATTGACGTGTCTAGTGGTGTTCTTTCAGCAAATGTCTTACGGAAAAAGGAGTGTTCGATCACTGTAGCATCTTACGGAATATAAAAGGTGTTCAATTACTGACGCGTCTTACAGAACCTATAAGGGTTGTTTATCAGTGACGCGTTTTACGGAATATAAGAGGCGTTGGATCATTAACGCGTCTTACGTAAAATAAGGAGAGTTCTATAATCGAGGAGTCTTACGTAATATAAGGGGTGTTCTATACCTGATGAGTCTTACGTAATATAAGGGGTGTTCTACACCTGATGAGTTTTACATAATATAAGGGGTGTTCTATACCTGATGAGTCTTACGTAATATAAGGGGTGTTCTATACCTGATGAGTCTTACGTAATATAAGGGGTGTTCTATACCTGATGAGTCTTACGTTATATAAGGGGTGTTCTATACCTGATGAGTCTTACGTAATATAAGGGGTGTTCTATACCTGATGAGTCTTACGTTATATAAGGGGTGTTCTATAACTGATGAGTCTTACGTTATATAAGGGGTGTTCTATACCTGATGAGTCTTACGTTATATAAGGGGTGTTCTATACCTGATGAGTCTTACATAATATAAGGGGTGTTCTATACCTGATGCATCTTACGTTATATAAAGGGTGTTCTATACCTGATGAGTCTTACGTTATATAAAGGGTGTTCTATACCTGATGAGTCTTACATAATATAAGGGGTGTTCTATACCTGATGAGTCTTACGTTATATAAAGGGTGTTCTATACCTGATGAGTCTTACGTTATATAAAGGGTGTTCTATACCTGATGAGTCTTACATAATATAAGGAGTGTTCTATACCTGATGAGTCTTACGTTATATAAGGGGTGTTCTATACCTGATGAGTCTTATGGAATATAAGGGGTGTTCTATACCTGATGTGTCTTACGTTATATAAAGGGTGTTCTATACCTGATGAGTCTTACATAATATAAGGGGTGTTCTATACCTGATGAGTCTTACGTTATATAAAGGGTGTTCTATACCTGATGAGTCTTACGTTATATAAAGGGTGTTCTATACCTGATGAGTCTTACGTTATATAAGGGGTGTTCTATACCTGATGAGTCTTACGTTATATAAGGGGTGTTCTATACCTGATGAGTCTTATGGAATATAAGGGGTGTTCTATACCTGATGTGTCTTACGTTATATAAGGGGTGTTCTATACCTGATGAGTCTTACATAATATAAGGGGTGTTCTATACCTGATGAGTCTTACATAATATCAGGGGTGTTCTATACCTGATGAGTCTTACGTTATATAAAGGGTGTTCTATACCTGATGAGTCTTACATAATATAAGGGGTGTTCTATACCTGATGAGTCTTACATAATATCAGGGGTGTTCTATACCTGATGAGTCTTACGTTATATAAAGGGTGTTCTATACCTGATGAGTCTTACGTTATATAAGGGGTGTTCTATACCTGATGAGTCTTACGTTATATAAGGGGTGTTCTATACCTGATGTGTCTTACGTTATATAAAGGGTGTTCTATACCTGATGAGTCTTACGTTATAAAAGGGGTGTTCTATACCTGATGAGTCTTACGTTATATAAGGGGTGTTCTATACCTGATGAGTCTTACGTTATATAAGGGGTGTTCTATACCTGATGAGTCTTACGTTATATAAGGGGTGTTCTATACCTGATGAGTCTTACGTAATATAAGGGGTGTTCTATACCTGATGAGTCTTACGTAATATAAGGGGTGTTCTATACCTGATGAGTCTTACGTTATATAAGGGGTGTTCTATACCTGATGAGTCTTATGGAATATAAGGAGTATTCAATTATTAACGCGTCTTACATAATATAAGGGGTGTTCTATCAATGAAAAATGAAATGACTGCTTTCGGATCGAGAAAACCCATGAAGAATAAGTTCATGGCATTTTTTTGCTCACTGCTTGGGTAAAATCTAACACTGCGATGGGAATATTTTGAATTGCTCAAGTTTTGCCGCAAAGTGTATATGTAGTATATTCCTTGTTTAGCATAAACAACACAAACATGTACTAAAGCCGGGGTCAGCGAGTGCAGATTGCTGTGTCGGAATTAGAATAATCTGTTCACAAACATTGATCAGTGCTGGATAACAACAAGGTAACACGCTGCAATAGATAAGGTATAACAAGGTGAATTTAGGTTAGGAGTTATGAAGTCTGATTTCTGGACGTTACACGCAATTTTAGGTTAGGAGTTATGAAGCCTGATTTCTGGACGTTACACGCAATTTTAGGTTAGGAGTTATGAAGTCTGATTTCTGGACGTTACACGCAATTTTAGGTTAGGAGTTATGGAGTCTGATTTCTGGACGTTACACGCAATTTTAGGTTAGGAGTTATGAAGTCTGATTTCTGGACGTTACACGCAATTTTAGGTTAGGAGTTATGAAGTCTGATTTCTGGACGTTACACGCAATTTTAGGTTAGGAGTTATGAAGTCTGATTTTTGGACGTTACACGCAATTTTAAGTTAGGAGTTATGAAGTCTGATTTCTGGACGTTACACGCAATTTTAGGTTAGGAGTTATGGAGTCTGATTTCTGGACGTTACACGCAATTTTAGCGCAACCGAAAGAAGGGGCGATTAAACATGTAACGTGGCTGTTTCTACAGCTGTCGGTTAATTTCTATGTTAAGCGTTCGTGTGCCCTTGGATTTTGATACCCCAGATGCGATTAAAAAACAAAAAATAAATAGCATAGGAATTGATTTTTTTGGTCAGTTTTTAGCTCTACTGGTCAGAGACCAGAAGAGCTTATGCGATAGTAAGGTGTCCGTCGTCCGTCCGTCTGTCTGTCTGTCTGTCTGTCTGTCTGTCCGTCTGTCTGTAAACAATTTTTCAAAACGCTACTCCTCCTACAGTTTTGGTCCGATTTCAATATAACTTGGCACACAAGTAGACTACACTAAGATACATAATTTAGTGCATCGGTTTTTAATTTCGATGGACGGTGTTGCCATGGTTACTAAAAATAGAAATTTCTGTGAAATTCCTTTAAAACGCTACTCCTCCCACAGTTTTGGTCCGATTTCAATATAACTTGGCACACGTGTAGACTACACTAAGATACATAATTTAGTGCATCGGTTTTTGATTTTGATGGACGGTGTTGCCATGGTTACTAAAAATAGAAATTTCTGTGAAATTCCTTTAAAACGCTACTCCTCCTACAGTTTTGGTCCAATTTCAATATAACTTGGCACACAAGTAGACTACACTAAGATACATAATTTAGTGCATCAATTTTTGATTTCGATGGACGGTGTTGCCATGGTTACTAAAAATAGAAATTTCTGTGAAATTCCATTAAAACACTATTCCTGCTACAGTTTTAGTCTGCTTATAATATAATTAGGCATACAAGAAGACTATACTAAGATACATAATTTATTGCATTGGTTTTTGAATTCGATGAACAGTGTTGCCATGGTTACTTAAAATAGAAATTTTTGTGAAATTCCCATTAAATGTTACTCCTCCTACAATTTTGGTCTGATTTCAATCTAATTTGGCACACAGTTAGAATACACTACGATACATAATATGTATTTCTGTTTTTTTTATTTGGGTGAACGGTGTTGTCATGGTTACTAAAAATAGAAATTTCCGTGAAATACTTTCACAACGCTACTCCTCCTACAGTTTTCATTTGATTTCAATATAACTTGGCACAGAAGTAGACTACATTAAGATACATAATTCTATTCATTGTTGCATGTTGCAATGTTTCAAATCCAAGTGCTACTTTTCTTTTGTTATACAAACAGACCAGTAGAGCTACAGTCTCATCAGAGACTTCTGGTTCTATATTGTTTGAGAATTTGTCAAATAAGGTAACTAATCAGTAAGTATTTTCTAACTCGACTTTGCAAAGAAATAGATCTTTCTCTCAGAAAAATAGAATTATCCAATCAAATACTTTGAAAGACATGGTTTTTCTGACTTTGATTTTTTTTAATATTGAATGAATAGCTAGGTAGATTCTTGAATGAGTGAAGTGGACTCTAAACAGAAAAAAAGCTTGGAATGGCGTAAAGTAGCAGCTCTGTCGGGCCGTAATTAATCGTCAAGGGGCCGTAATTAACCGTCAATAATAAAGGTGCCTTTCCCTATGGTCTTCAAATCTACAATGAAGGAATGATAAAATCAGGTTTCCGAATTTGTTGTAGATAAAGACAATAGTTAATTACAATCAACATGAGTTTCTACAATAGTTTAAGGAGTCAAAACTGAATTTTAAACGAGTTACATGTGGCCGATAGAGCATTGGGCCTCCAAAAGTCTCTAGAATATAGCTTTTGTAGGATTGCGAGTAAACTGTGGCCGCTAGAGCATTGGGCCTCCGAAGTCTCTAGAATATAGCTTTTGTAAGATGGCATGAGAGTAAATTGTGTTCGGTAGAGCATTGGGCCTCCGAAAGTCTCTAGAATATAGCTAGCGCTTTTGTAAAATTGAGAGTAAATTAAATGTGGCCGCTAGAGCTTTGGGCCTCCGAAAGTGTCTAGAATATAGCTTTTGTAAGATTGAGAGTAAACTGTGTCCGGTAGAGCATTGGGCCTCCGAAAGTCTCTAGAATATAGCTTTTGTAAGATTGAGAGTAAACAATAATAGAATTGTGACACGTAGAGGAATTATTTGATAAACAAGTGAAAAGATATTAAAGAAATATCTTATACATACAAAGTTATAGAATACAAGATTATCAGGTCCTGGGACATCTATAAATCTGGCTCCAGGGAAAATGAGATTATAACAAGACACAAATAGATAAAAAGCTCACAAAATAATAGACAAGGAATTTCAAGGATAAACATCCAAATTAAGTTTTATATATTAAAAACTTATTTCAAAAACGTTAATTTTTCTCGGTGATATTCCTCCATGTATACATGTACATATAGTTATAGATAGTGTTAAATTAAGAAACTTGAACTGTTTACTGCATATTCTTATAATCAATCTCTATATTTAGAAATACAGGACAGGTTTTTGTTAACTGTATATCTACTTTTTCTCTGTTTACATATATATCTTGATTTTCCGGAAATGCGGATTGAATCTACTGTATAAGCGAGTCACCTACGAAATTACGTGTCCACGAACCAGTAAAAGATATGATAAGGGTAACCGTTGTAAAATGCCTACATATAAAGCTTCAATAATATAAAAATCAAATTATTCAATTTGTAAGCTCAGGATTTACAGCAAAGTTCTAATTATTGGAAGGTATGAAATCATGACAAAACTTTCCTGTGGAAAAATTCTTTCGGCAAAAATTCTTCTATCTAAACAAATAGATAAATTGCGAGTATCAGTTACTTTTGTCTCGGTGAATGTCACGCTAACCACTACACTACACAGTTCATAACATTTAGAGGCATTTAAATTTTGTTTGTGATATGTGGAAGGTACGAATTCTGTTTCATAAAAGCGTTTTTTTAAAGTAGAGTGGGTCCTTGTTTCATGTTTTTGTAAAGCATTTTTAAACATACTTTGAAAATATACTTCCCCCCAAAAATAACCCACCTATATAAAAAAAATTATGATATACATCAAGCATGAAGAAATGATCGTTTTCATTCTTTTTGATGTGTGCATGCTTTCATAGACAAATAATATTTACACTTGTGAGATCTAGATTGCTGAAAAAATTTTACAGAAAGTACACATTATTGTTAACTGGAATATAAAAGTGTAGATTTTACAGAAAGTACACATTATTGTTAACTGGAATATAAAAGAAAATGTGCTATATATAAGATTTAATTTTTTTTTCACATTTTATTTATAGAACCGCGGGCATTTTTCTCGCATGTTTGTCCATCTCCTATGATAATATAAATTGAAATAGAACAAGCACGTATTATTGGCTTTAAAATGGAAAGGGGGGGGGGGGGGTCAGAGAAATAAACGACAATTGAATAAAAGACGATACAAGAGATCAAACGAAAAAGTCCATCCTCGATCTACCTATTTAGAGGGGGTTGAAAAAAAAAAAACTTTTACTATTAAAAAGTGTGTGGGTGTGTGTATGCGGGAAGATGGGGGGGGGGGGTGTCAAAGTATATTATCACTAGTATCTAAGGGGATGATCATAGATTCTCAATCATTTATCCATCTCTGGTCCAGTATACACAAGTGGGATGGGGGGTGAGGTCACACAATCAGGATGTCGCTGTCTGTAATCCCTGATGTCTTTATATATTAGATATATAGCTGTACATGTACATACACGCAGTATGTCCACAGCGTCCAGGCTTTGTCCACGTTTACACGATATGTAATTCGGTATGTTTATGTACGTTTATATAGTTAGACCTGAATGATACGAAGTGATAACGCAGTGATATGCAGATTTAAGTACACATGTACTGATTGGTTATCATTTCTCGTGATAAACCACGAGATTTTTCCATTGTCCAGTGATAGATGTTTAAAGCAGGGCGGAAAGTAGGGCCATAAACATTTCTCCAAGGCCAGCGGACACAAAGGAGGTACTCCTTCATTCACCCGACAGTCTGCAGACTCCAGGATTTAAGGTACTGCGGTAAAAATTATAAATATTTTCAAATTTTGTACCCCTGTGAATACAAGACTAATAAACACAACTGCTGTAGGGGCCCGGTTTGATCTAATATATTGCGTAAAGTAATGATATCACTGAAATATCACTGCAAATTTTAAAACATATTAATGGCTACATCTTAACGCAAACCTCAATTTTAAAAGGAAGGAATGAATTATAAATACTTTGTTGTAACACTACTACATTTTTCCTATTTGTGAGAGAAGGGGGAGGGGGCGAGATGGAATCATTAAGTATCGGAACCTCTCGGCATTAGTTTTGATTGTTATATAAGTCGTTCTGTTAAATTAATTTGAATGATTGTTTAGTAACCCAGTCTTCGAATTTCCGACTCTTAATATCTTCATGTCTGTTTCAAAAATGTACAGTTTAACTTTTATTTTAGAGATAACCTTTTTCATGTTTTTGGTGAAAGTGAATAAAAATGTATCCTGGGTAAGGTTATTGGTTAAACAGTACGAGCATTATATTAGTAGTCAGATCATCAGATAATCTATATCTATATAAAACAGATAATTTTTTGTTATAAGTTGTAAAAGTAATTCCTTGACTAAATCCGCTGTGCGTACACAGAGCGGCGCTGTGGGGCCGTAAACAACATAGACAAGAAAGGTGCCGTATTCCCCATGGTCTTCCAATATAAAGTCCAAGAACTGGTATAAAATCAGGTTTCCGAATTTATTATGGATGATGGTTAATAACAATAAACATGAATTTCAACAATAGCTAGCATATTAAGTTCAAAAATGTTAATTTTGCTCGGTGACATATTTATATTTAATTCGCCAAAATGGAGATTTTTAGTTTTTAGTGTCTCGAATGATGCAAAGCGGTAACATAGGAGGCTATCTTAAATTTGGTCCCTAGAAAAAATGTTTATGCAAGCTCTACGTCAGTCGTGGAGGATATGTAGTTGCTAGGCTAGGTTCAAGATCGTAGCTCTACGTGGAGGCTATGTAGCTGCTACGCTAGGTTCAAGATCGTAGCTCTACGTGGAGGCCATGTAGCTGCTAGGCTAGGTTCAAGATCGTATCTCTACGTGGAGGCCATGTAGCTGCTAGGCTAGGTTCAAGATCGTATCTCTACGTGGAGGCTATGTAGCTGCTAGGCTAGGTGCAAGATCGTAGCTCTACGTGGAGGCTATGTAGCTGCTACGCTAGGTTCAAGATCGTAGCTCTACATGGAGACTATGTAGCTGCTAGTCTAGGTTCAAGATCGTATCTCTACGTGGAGGCTATGTAGCTGCTAGGCTAGGTGCAAGATCGTAGCTTTACGTGGAGACTATGTAGCTGCTAGGCTAGGTTCAGGATCGTAGCTCTACATGGAGACTATGTAGCTGCTACGCTAGGTTCAAGATCGTAGCTCTATGTGGAGGCCATGTAGCTGCTAGGCTAGGTTCAAGATCGTATCTCTACGTGGAGGCCATGTAGCTGCTACGCTAGGTTCAAGATCGTAGCTCTACGTGGAGGCTATGTAGCTGCTAGGCTAAGTTCAAGATCGTATCTCTACGTGGAGGCTATGTAGCTGCTAGGCTAGGTTCAAGATCGTAGCTCTACGTGGAGGCCATGTAGCTGCTAGGCTAAGTTCAAGATCGTATCTCTACGTGGAGGCTATGTAGCTGCTAGGCTAGGTGCAAGATCGTGGCTCTACGTGGAGACTATGTAGCTGCTAGGCTAGGTTCAGGATCGTAGCTCTACATGGAGACTATGTAGCTGCTAGGCTAGGTGAAAGATCGTAGCTCTACGTGGAGACCTTGTAGCTGCTGGGGTATAGGTTCAAGATCGTAGCTCTACGTGGAGACTATGTAGCACTAGGCTACGTTCGGGATCGTAGCTCTACATGGAAACTATGTAGCTGCTTCGAACTTGGAACATACCGCCTGTTAATGGTTGTCGTACTATAGTTAGACCCGTTTACGATTGTCGTCAGTCTGTTCGATTCCTTTGACGGTCGTCGTTTTTCTGTTTCTCAGGCCCATATTTACGGTTGTCTTAATATGTTTAATTGTCAGTTATGATTACTGCCTTTAGTTTAACCCAATCCTCTGACTCTGTTTCAGATTACAATATAATGGGACTCGTGGAACACATTCATCCTGTTTTGGCAGAACTCGATTATCGAAAGGGGACTGTGAAAGCTACTTTCATTTTCGGTTCCTTTCTCTTCTTCTCCGTCCTTTACGTCCTGACGGGTATAATTTCCATGGCAACGTGGACTTATCGAAACTTACGTGAGAAAGAGAAGATGTTTTGGAAATTGGCTGTAGTCCGTGCGGTGTATGGGATTTTTTGCACTATTGTCGGGATGTGGGCGATATTCGTGGACACAGAGCTAGAGAAGGATCCCGTGTTCGCCACGAATCCGACGAGTTACTTCGCTCTCACAGTCACTGTCGGGTTTTTCGTGTTTGAATGCAGCGCCATCATGGTGTCTGACATTGTGTACAGAAAGGTCAGCATTCTTTTAAACATTCACCACTGGTTGTCTTTGTTTGGATACACCACTCTGATGTTAACAGAGTCTGCGCACTGCTTTGGAACAAAAGGACTGATTCTAGAGATGAGTACCCCATTCTCAGCGATCTGCTGGACCGTGCTGAAGGCGGGAAAAGCGGATTCTCTGCTGTGGCGCGCTAACCAGTTTATTCTGGTTCACACATTTCACCTGCGCTCAGTGGTGGAGTGTTTTATGTGGTACCTGACCTACACACATTGGGAGCGGATCTGGTCGGCCATGCCGTTGTCTATTTTTTCTTTCCTCTATATTCAGCTGACCCTCGTGACCTTTCTCATGACGCCTTACTGGACTTACAAGAAAACACAACAAATGATCACCCCCGTGGACTGGAACTTTGAAGACTCCGAGGCCAACAAAGCGCGAAACGGTGCCGTCAAGAAGTCCGCGTAGTTCATAGAAGACATTATTCTCCCAGGGTCATCGATCACATCCGGTTTAAAACAAAAAAGTGATGAACTGCTCGCTTCAAAATACTCATTTCTGTCATGATCTCATCGTCAGCCTTTCACGGAAGGGAGAAAATATCCACGTGTCAGAAAATCTCCTACCTCCATGATGTCAACATTGAGATTTAACTTTGTTTATAGTTTTGTAATCATTGTGTGCAAGGCACGTAAATGATAATTATTTATCACAATGAGTTTTTTTTATTAAGTATTTTTAGATAGATTTTTAATCGTCTTTGAATCCATATGTAGTTGTTATGTTAACAATTATTAAACACCCTTATGTTTCGCATGTATGTGTTTAATGAACTGATCAGAAAAATCTGAAACTTGTTAGTCACAGTACTATCAGACCAACGTTAATGCGTACCAACTGACACTTGTAAGTTACGGTATTATCTGACCCATGTAAGTCATTGTTCTTTTTCGCTCCTCGTACGTCAAGTACCGTTCCATCTTACCCATGTAAGATAAGTATTTTTTTTACCCTTCTGTAACGGTATTATCTAACCCATGTAAGTCACGGCATCGAATGGCCAATATAACGTACGGTACTTTCTGATCCGTGTAAGCCACGGTACTTTCTGAACCATATAAGTTACAGAAATCTGTGACCCTCGTTAGTGGTACTATCTGACTCACTAAAACCATGGTACTATAAGACCTAAGTTTATAAGGGTACATTGTGACTGAGTAAGTCTGTGGACTATTTTACCCAATACGCAAGTTTCGAGATTGCAGCTCTCCAACGATAGAGGCGCAAATACAGGGTTGTTCCCAAGAATTGAAATACCAGGGGGCATTAAAAAAGTAGAAGGGGTTCTGGGGTTTCCCTCCTAAGAGGGGGTGAGGTACTATTTGATTCATGTAAGTCATGGTACTATCAAACACTTGTAAAACACGGTGCTCTGTGATCCACTAAGTCACTCTACTTTATGACTCGGAATGTTACTTCAAACCATATTGTTGATATTCTTGTATCATCAACTTATGTATCAATAGCCTGCCTCGTTTTATAAATTGTTCATACATAGAAAATGATCTTGCTTATCGAATCAACTGGGAGACATACCTCCATATACAGGTGATAATGGCATATTGCTTCATAAATAAGGGAAATTAAAGATAGAAAAATAAGTCATCACGGGGTGTTGTGCTGTTTATATAGACAATTTCGCACATGTTGTATGATTTCGTGTTTTGGCATGGTGAAATTAACAATTTATAATATTAGCGATTTTCACTGGAGCGAAAAATGCAAGGTTTAATGAAATATTCAACAAAAACAAACAACATGCAGACTTTAGTCAGAAGAAAAAAAATTATAGCCCAAAGAGGAGGTTTTAACAGAAAGAAACGTTCTCGATATTTTTCTTGCAAGCATGAAAATGAATCATATGTTCAAGAATCACAATCAGCTAAAATGCAATTTAAAATAAATAAACAAATTTTTGGCGATAAAATGCTACAATAAGATGAGCCAAACAAGTCCATGTTGACCAATATAGAACTGAGTGCGTTTCAAATTCGAGGTAGCACGTTTACCAGGAGCATTTACGCGTAACGCTATATACATGTACATACAAATCAACGTGGCTTATTAAGTATGATTCTAAACAGGTCATTAAAAGGCTAATCGCATATAAATGAAGCCAGTGAAGAAATTCAAAATCATAATACGGAGCACAAGGTTGTTCAGCGAGATGTTTTAACTCAACCTTCTTACATTACACATTATATTTCGAACTCGACTCTGAACAAACCTCGGTGTTTACGAAAGCTTTGAAGTTTTTATGTTGACTAAAACTATTGTTTGACATTTTCAGATGCTGGTACACATAGTAAAGACATCATTTTAATAATAATATTAAATTCTCAAGACGTTTAATAAAGATTCAAAATTTGACTAGTAACCGGGGACAACAGATGAGCCTTTTTGAGACTTGCTATTTTTATTATTATTATAACAGCACATTTGCGTAAATACGACATGAAACGATGGATTTATATAATTTCTAAGAAAGAAAACATATCTTTAATCCGATACAGGTATATATTTATTTGTTTACATTCTAGTACTAGTGAAAGGATCCACAGATTACTAATTAATTGATAGTAATTAAGAAATATGACCCGCGTATTCTAATGTACTTCTAGGACCGGTATGTTCTTCATGATTTGAGTTAATTTTGCAATATTGCTAATAATTTATCCCAAAGAAATCCATTCTATAATTAAAATGCACACAATTTCAGCATACCTTGCACATGTTGTAGGGCGAAATTGACAGAAATTGCATTTAAACTTGACATTTTCAAAGAAACAAGTCATTTATCCCACTGAGAATTATCTCTCGTTTATAAGAGGGCCAGTAAACCTTAAAAAATGAAAACAATAGATTCACATCCTAACATTTGTCCAGAAGATAGTGGGTATAATGTATATTCTGTAGAGTTTCTTGTTAGAATTAAACACCAAAATTATATACAATATTCCGTCCTTGTCAAAATTAAAAGTGCTTCAATTCAAAACTCAGCTACAGGTATAAACACGATTTTATTGCTGATTCTTATGGAGACCCACGATCTCCAGGTGTATTAGCGATATCATTACCAGATGTACCGTCTTGTCTATTGTTGTTCATAATAGAAAAATTACTTTTTGGTCATATATAAAATCATCATGATCGGTGTCTTGATTAACTCAAGGAGTGATACACAATAAAAGAATAGTGAAAATTTAAATCTGTAGGAGAAAAAAATATTTATCAGATGAAAAATAATCAATAGTAATGAGAATGAGAGGTGTATAAGGCCAAAGTTTTTATTTTTTTTTTTGGTTTACGATTTTCTGTCTCAAAAAAATGCATTGGGTGGTCGAAAATAAAAATAAAAATAATTTAGGATTCAACAATTTTATTTTAAAATACCAGCAGTGTTTATTTTAATAAAAATAATACACGTCAATAGTTACATACTTTTAAGTTTTATTGTCTAGATCACATAACTCTTTTTATCTAATTTTAATTCATTTCTAACTTTAGACTGAATGTCATTTTCATTTACATATAGTTCTGATTTTTGTTTGTCAATCAGTGCTTGGTTCATGATGTTCAACTTCTTTTTGTGCTCTTCAGTGATATGTGATGTGTTATAAACCTTGGTATCCCCACAAACTAAAAATAAGGATCCAAATTTAAGTTAAATTTAGATTGAAGAAAAATACAATTTAATTGTTTAACAATATCAAAAGTAATTGACATTGAAATAAAGGTTATAATAATTTGATCATGCAGCTATCAAATTTAATGTTCAACCTGCGGCACATAAGCTTAATAATTTCTCAATCAAGTCTTTCTTTAAATTTTAGTTATGTACCTGCACAGTAGGCAATGCTCATTATTTACTTAGTAATTCAGAGGGCTTTGATCTCAATTGAGTATGAAATTTGCAAAGTTTTGTATATTGAATTTACTTCTATAAATTAACAAATGTTTTATACACATTTGAATTTATCCAGTGAAATACCAGTCAGCGTTACTTCAACTAAGATGTATCTCTCAACACTAAATTGGCTTCACTATTGTCCATAGATTTATCAGCCTATTTTGGGAAACGCCATTTTGGGGGAATTGGGAAAAAATTATCGGCTATTTGATGAAATTGGAAAAAAAATTAAAATGTTGCTTAAATCATGTATTCAGGGGTAATTCGATCATTTAACATTTCAGCATGAACTCTAATTTGGGCAACCAAACGACAATTAAATATGATCCATCTTCATCATACAAGATCTAATAAAAGTAAAATGGACTTCAATGAGTATAAAGTATTTATACAACTTAAGGTAGTACATGTACATGTGTGTATGAGATTTCAATTTAGATCATTATGGTATCTCTTTCTGGAGATTATAAACCTCCTGTAAAAAATTATACTAAGTACACATTTTCTAAAAGTCCTCTTTAAATATGTATTAATGCATTGAAAATATATTTTTCTATCTGAAATAATGCCTAAAGTCCTTACCATTCACTCGCAGATCAATTGAGTAGGTGGAAATAACTTAATAAATCTATATAATTACACAATATCATCATTTTTAGAAAAACGGAGGAAATTCGGATTAAGAGTTGGCGATGTTTTTTACAGTGTTTTTAAACATGTGTTATGACTGTAGCTTTGCTAAATGAGTTAAATAGATGAAAATTACAGACAATCTGACAATTTTACTTTGTGTTTTTCCAAGATAATTAAAAATAAAAGCATTGTTCATCAATTGGGAAAAAAATACTGCCAAATTGGCAAAAAAATGAACTCATTTTCAATTGGGAATGGGGCCGAATTTCGGCCCAAGGCACTGATAAATCCCTGTTATCTATGGGTGTATCCGTTTCTGTTAGGTCGATTAGGGTTGGGTATACACTCTTCTAGGTGTATCCGTTTCTCTTAGGTCGATTAGGGTTGGGTATACACTCTTCTAGGTGTATCCGTTTCTGTTAGGTCGATTAGGGTTGGGCATACACTCTCCAATATTACGGTATAAATTTAGCCAATTGAGACATTGCAATTGGAGAAAGGGATCATGCATCCAAGATTTTATTCACTTTCCTATGCAGAAAAAGTTCTTTCAGTGTGTGTCATTGCTTTCAGTGAGGAATTACCTTGTTACATGACAGAACCGCCATTTTGTTTATTTATGGTCACCTAAATGTTTGTAATGGTCTCGTATATTTATAAGCGCTTATTTGACTAAGATGCATTCTAAAATTTAAAACCCACCAGTTCAGTGGAGAAAAATCCGGAAAAATATGTCGGAGAAAGACATTATTTTTATTTTCATGATTGGTGAAAATTAGGGTCGGCGGAATCGGAAACCAAAAGAAAAAAAACTTGGCCTAATTTTGGGCTGATGGAAGTGAACGAAGCCATAGCCTAACCGGAAGCTAAGGGATGCTGCTCCATCAATTAATTTGGCCCTGCATTCTTATTGCTCTGTCACTGAGTGGAACATATTCCAGTAGAGGTAAGATTGTTTAACGTCAACAGATAGGGTATTGACAGTCGATTTACAAACACACATTTAATATAATTAATCTACAGTGAAATTGCATTAATTCTCTGAAAACCGTCTGTTCTTCTCCTGGGTATACATTATAAACAAAGTTGTAATAAGCAGGGATATCTTTCCCACATATGTGAAATTCCGGACCACGATCAAGGTATTCTGGTGCTGGGAAGGGCTCTGTTAATTTATCTTCTTGTGAGAGAAGTTCCTTTCTATTCACCAATGATATTTAATTATCATAATAATAATAAAGTCATTGAAAGGTCATTCTACTTGTATAAATATTTTATGAGGTTAATGAAATGATATATTGTCTGGAACGGTTTGTGTGTATATTTTTGACATTCTTCAGTGCATGTCAGACCAACAATAAGAAAATATTTGTTTGATGTACTCCGACCGACCCATCAAATATACCCTTTTTTCAGTACTTTAATTTTCAAAGGTTATAGAAAAATACAGATTGTCTGATGTGCTTTAAAATTTTAGGATCCATATGTTGCTGCATTTTACAAACATATATAAACTATGTTGACGAAGTTTAGGAGTCATGGAGATATAAATGTGTAAATCTGTGATTTTTGTAACATTTATCATTGTGTTTTATAATTCCTAAAATAAAAAAAATAAAAGCCCACCTACAGGTACCTACCCACCAAATATGGGTCGGAGTACATCGAACAAAGATATTTTTAATGATGGCCTCATTTCACTATTTGAAATAATACATGAACTTTATTTCAAAGGATACATGTATTTGTAAAATGATGTTAAAATCACATAGAATCTAAAATTTCAGAATGATATTGCAAGAGTTTTTATTTATTTATTTATTTATTTTTTATTTATCTATTTTTTCTGTAAAATAAAAAAAAAGATAAAATTTTGTCGGAATTTTATGGTTAATTCGTTTGTTTAGAGGAAATTTTAAAACCTGTAGAATGAGGGCAATATAAGTATACTGAGGCCATAAATAGAAGAGAGTTCCTATCATTCAGATATTTGTACTACTACAAGACTAAAATATGGGCAAAAAATAGAAAATTTGTCATAATTTTTTGAGATATCATGCTTTCGGACAAACAGTTGTGAAAATCTTGTATTTTTCTTACAGTTGTCCGGACTCACAATAGTTTCTATGAATGTAATCGTTGTTACCCAAAGGGAACTGATAAGTGCGTAAAATTGAACGTCACCACAAGTGAGTTTGGCTCCCGATGTATTTGTAAATGGGGGTACGTGGGACTTTATTGTCAGCATGTCGGCTGTCGAATAGGCGAGACCTGTTTTAATAACGGCACATGTGACTTACATACCAACAACTACACTATTGGTGAATGTCTGTGTCCACCCGAATGGTCAGGAGACCTGTGCCAATGTGAGTTTATTGTATCACTGTTTTTATTTTACATGATTTGTCGCTGAATTTCTTTACTGATAGGAACTAATTCCTGTTGAAGCAAACACTGCTCACTGATATGAAAATATACGCTCCAATTAGAAATCTTTGTGTCTGCTAGTTGGTGTACCATTCAGTGAAAATCATACTGTCTCACATAATTATTAATATTGCATACATTTTCTTTGAATATTTAAGGTGCATTTTCTGTGGATGTCTTACACCTAGCTGCGATAGAATTTATGAAATACTGATTTTAAACGAGACTGTTTAAAGCTCTGAAGGGGGACGACTGGGGTTTTCATTGCGCAATACTTCGCGCAGCATAGTAAAATAAAGCGTATTAACTCTTTTAAAGCAACCATTTTTACATAATTTATAAAAGTTAACAAATTTAAGAAATATAAGGTTAAAAAATCTAATTACGTTTTTAAATAACTGATTTTTAAACGATTTTTCAAATGATGGGTATATAGACGTCGTAATAGTGTGTTTTTGACGTTATAAATAACCGAAGTTCTTTATGCAGGGTCATTAATTATGTCATAAAATAAAAAAGTATCAAAGAGTTTAGATGCTCTTGAAATTTGAAACATAGAAAATTATATTGAGAATCTCACAATCATTTTTATTATTTTCATGTAAATCTGTGGTATCTGTCATGTTTTGTTTTACTCCATAAAAATAGGAAGATATCATGATTTTTGACATTTTGAGATTCCCCCTCTGGAAATCAGACGGTAGAATTTTGTGTTTCTTGCATAAAATGTACAATATAGTATTATTCATCAAATAATATAATTTGAGCAAAAAGTCTATAGTAGCATTTGTATAATTTGCTCCGAAGTGTGAAAAAAAAATGGTATTTTCCTATATAATCCTTTAGTAAATGTACCTGTATTTTGAGATGGTCCCTAAAAAATAACCAGACGGTAGATGTTCACTAAACTTGGCATATATACTGAAGTCAATGTAAGGTACATATGGTATAAAAATTAAAGAGTTTCTCTATCGGCTCCCTTAACATAGTTTCCAGTAGCCTGTCTCGGTTTTGAAATTGAGCTTTCACAGAACAGGCTCTTGCGTACCAAATGAGTTGCACATGTTGGATGACACTATATACTTTTGATAAATGGAATATTGCTATATGGCATGGGAAGTGAACGATGGTAAAGCTGAAGTCCTAGCGTTTGTCATATAGCTAGGATGTAAGTTTGTCATTATCCAAATATGTGACAGACTGAAGTGTGTGAATGTGAAGTCATAGCGTTTGTCATATAGCTAGGATGTAAGTTTGTCATTATCCAAATATGTGACAGACTCCGTGCTGTCTTTTATTTCAAGTTTGCTGTGATACATTTCGAATCTGAATATGACAATCAATGTTGTTGATAAAACGTCGTCGGTATATATTTGAAAAATTTCTTATTTTCATGGCTGATTTATTATTTAATGTATATAAATAAAGGAAAGGACACTCTTCCCGACACGAAATTGGTTCGGGTGATTTTCTCGCCGAGCCCAACAATCTCTTCTGGTTAAAGCTAAACAGGATTCGTAAAAGGAATGAGTTATATTGTCCGCCATATAAGTTTTCTCAAGGGTGTCGTTTTCCAGCTGCTATATGAGCCCCAGCTTTGTTCACGGTACAGTGTATTCTGCTTCACGGATTCTATCTGAGCACACGTCTCCGTCATTATCATTGTGATATTCTTGGACGCGACTAAAATGACTTCTGTATGCCTGTGCCACGTCAGGAAAAATGTCATAAAAAGATATTCGATATCAACTGTACAGGTCAATGCATTACAAAGTGAAATAAGCATAAATGCACCTTCAATTAAATAAAACGTAAACAAAAAGGATAACGTGAGACATATATGTACTACACGCCGCAGCGACCAGCTAAAAGCAATCAGGTGTAAAGAATGCGAAAGGTTTATATACCCCAGCGCTGATATAGGAGATAAGAAGACTAATATGATATATGCCTATTTACGAGTCGTGTTCAGCTTTAAGTACATTTTATTTAACAAGAATCAGATAGGGTCAAGCCAACTTTCGCCTTTAGTGCAAAGATGCGAAGACGAAAGTGCCTCAGATGGAATTTATCTATGTTGTTATGCTGTACGATAATTGTCCATAAAGTTAGTAGACTGGTGCCATAACGTTCTTGATAATTACATTATAAATATATATTATTATAACAGTAACTTGATCCGAAGAGCCGTATCACGTCAAGTTGACAGGCGCGGATCATCAGATCAAACGAGACGCTTCGCGTCTCGTTTGATCTGATGATCCGCGCCTGTCAACGAGACGTGATACGGTTCTTCGGATCAAGTTACTGTTATAATGATAAATTTATTATATACCCCTTTACAACTAGCAAAATGTAATAAAAGGTAACTTTCTGGATAAATTACATAACTTTTATGCATTAAACAAACCATTTCTTAGGGGAACTTTTTGAAGAGCGAGAATAAAAACGTCATTTATCTGTGTACTACGTCATCAGTTTCGGAGAGGGGTGATATGGATTCAGAAAATCATAGTGTGGTGATCCGGAACGTCGGATCACACCGTCATAAATTGCATAAATTCAACAGTAAAACTGAGTGACAAACAGTTGGGTATATAATGTACCACACTGCAAAATGTGTACGATATTATTTTAATATAGACCATGATTTAGTAAAACTATAAAGATTAAACCAATACACACTGGGTTATTTTTTTCAAAAATATTATTACTAAAACAAACAATTTATTCTGACTTGGATTTTCATAACAAATATTTTGGTATATAATAAGTAAATCTAAATTGGACCATTTCTCTGACAAAAAACATCATTATCTACGAACTTAATGGACAAATCTCGTAGATGTATCTCGTCAGATGGTGAGACCTGTATTGTTATGTATATATATGTTGATATTTCGTCAGATAGAATTTATCCGTGTTTTAATCTCATATATATTATTATCTCGTCAGATGGATCTTATCTATGTTATAATGTTGAAATCATATCATGGCAATATCTATGTTGTAATGTTGTGTATGTCAATATCTCTTCAAATGGCGATATCAATGTTATAATGTTGATATCTCGTCAGATGGCGATATTTCTATGTTGTAATGTTGTATGTTGATTTTTCGTCAGATGGCGATATCTATGTTATAATGTTGTATGTTGATATCTCGTAAGATGGCGATATCTATGTTGTAATGTTGTTGATATCTCGTCAGAT
The DNA here is from genome assembly GCF_033153115.1 of Saccostrea echinata. Classification (NCBI taxonomy): domain Eukaryota; kingdom Metazoa; phylum Mollusca; class Bivalvia; order Ostreida; family Ostreidae; genus Saccostrea; species Saccostrea echinata. The sequence goes on from NW_026889778.1 coordinate 309,687, forward strand.
GGAATTTATCGGTTTGGGTGGGACAAGGACACAGAGAACGATTTCGTGAAGACGGGAGCTATAACATTCCATCCCGTAAGTTCTTTTTTTTAAATCTAACCTCGTATTTTATCATAAAAATCCAACAAGTGAGTTGCTTTTTAATCTAATTTTATTATAATGTGTCTTCCAGCGAGATGTTTAAATTTTTAATATCAACATTCACAAATGTTTTCCATAATACAACACTTATTGAGCAAAACTCAACACGCAGAATGATTCTGATGAAGTAAATGTATATTTTTTTTAAAGATACATGTACCCCAGAAATATTTTAGAATTTGGGTTTTGAAATATATTTATAATTAAGGTGGTCTGCCTCACCAAATTTTAATTCATTGGATGTTTGAAGTATCACTTGAAATATGGAACCAATATTGAAAGACCAATATCAGATCTTTATATTATATAATTTTTTTTTATTGTGTTTTTTTTTCTCCCACAGAAAACAGAAAATTTGTTTTTGCTGCAAATTATACACTTGATAACTTCAGATTTACAGTTCATTAATTCATAATACATCTACAAGAAATATTTTGCAAACATCTTTTTAAAACATGAAACAAAATGGCGAAATTTGGGGGGGGGGGGATCATCTTTTTTAAACTTGGATTATTCAGAAATTAAACTGATCGCAACTAGATGTATATGAAGTTGAATTGTTAGCAATATTACAATTAAATACCAGTTTGTTTGGATATGATTTACAAATTAACTGGATTTATTGGACGAGTTGATTTCTCCGTGGAAAAAAATCATATTTACAGTTCTTTGTTGATTTTTATTTTAAAGTTTACAACCGGGATTGGTGCCAATTTAATCAAAGTACTGAAAGTACTGAAAAGCGGTTAGCATGCTTCCTTCTGGGATTTACAACAAAATTTGCATGAAATGTTGGTATTAAAGTACTGTAGAGTTTATGTTCAAATAGTGTTAAGGTCAAAGTTATTGGTATTCAGAAGAAGGTCTTGACATAAGGATTACATATGTGAAGTATGAAAGTCCTAGCACCAACCGTTCAAAAGTTATGGCCAAGGTTATTTTCCAAAAGTAGGTCAACTCCAAGGTCAAGGTCAAAGGGTCAAAGTTGTTTGTATCCAAAGGAAGATCTTGACACAAGGATTACACATGTGAAGTATGAAACCCCTAGAACCAATTGTTCAAAAGGTATGGCCAAGGTTAAAGTTTTTCAGAAGTAGGTCAAACTCCTAGATCAAGGTCAAAAGGTCAAAATTGTTGGTATCCAAACGAAGGTCTTGTCACAAGGATTAAACATGTGAAGTATGGAACCCCTAGCACCAATTGTTCAAAAGGTATGGCCAAGGTTAATGTTCGGTAAATTTTGCAAAATTGGGTCAAACTCCAAGGTCAAAACGTCAAATATGGTGGTACCCAGAGAAAGGTATTGTCACAAGGAATACACATTTGAAATATGAAAGCCATAGCTCCAACCAATCAAAAGTTATAAGCAAGGTTTAAGTTTTTGCGGACAAACAGACAGACAGACAGAGAGTAACACGGACGGACAGGGCAAAAACTATATACCCCCGAAACTTCGATACGGGGGCATAAAAATATTAATTTCTCACAATCTTAAGTATTATGCATATGGAGAATGGGTAAACTAAAGGGATCAAAAGTAAAACTCTTTACCCCAGGTTTCCTAGTAATCCAAACTACTAGATTATTTAGATCTAATTTAGTAAGCTAAATATGAGTTTGCCTATGATTTTAATGCATTTTGTAATTTTATTTTGGAGACTTTTTTTAATTTATGGTCTGGCAGGACGGACAGGATCGCACGGTGCATCACGGTCGGATTATCAGGGGTGAGAAGTTTCAGCTGACTATTTACGGGATAGGAAAAAGATACGACTGTGAGTAGCGTACAATATTTAATAATTTCTTAGATGAAATATGGAGATAACGAACAGTATTCAAGTTCAAAGTCCATTAAAACAATACAATTTTGGAGCAGAGCAAACATGGACCTCTAAAACATCAGAGGTGGGATCAGGTGCAATGGAGGAGTGAGCATCCCCTGCCGACTGGTCCACCGCCGTGTGCTCCTTGTCATGATCGGTAATTAAAGGAAAAATCCGTCCACAGTTCAGTGTGTAAATAATGGCCTAACAATTAGTATGAAAAACGTCAACAACAATAGAATTTGATAGTAAAAAGACGTACTGTCGATTCCTAAATATTAACACTACTAGCGAATCTAAAATACATCTTTCTTTTTTTATTTTTATATTGCTGAAACAAATCTAAAATGTTTAAGGGCCCTCTATACACTAAAATAAAATATTTCATTTCATTTCATTGAGAAAATTATATTGCATAAAGGGTAAGCATTGAGCTTACCTATTTAATTTTCGACATTCGGTATGTTGCATTTACCTGCAGGAAAATGTTCATAGACAACGGAGTATTGCTGAACAGAAATTAAAACTGCTAACTCGTGTGGGGAAATACATGTAAAATTAAATATTCTGCCAATTTATCATGGCCTATTACTATATCAAAAATGTTTTAAATGAATACAGTCAAATAGAGTAATACACTGTATTAATAAAGATTAAAGCTAGGGCAGATTTTCTAACTGCATAAAAATACCCCAGAATCAGAATCTTGTGTGCAGCTTAATAAGTCAACAGTCTTCCCACGAAATTCTGATCTCGCTATTTAACATCTACGAAATTTCTGGACATTAAGTACTCGTGTAAAATAACTACAGTATACAAGGACCATTAATGCTGGGCAACAAATATATGGGGCGGATCCAGAAGGGGTTCGGTGTCCAGAGGTGGATCTAGCTAGAAGTTGTTCGGGGTCCAGACCCTCCCCCCCCCCGGAATTTTCAAAGCCATTAATTACATGTAATTTCTACGTAAAGACCTTGGACCCCCCTCCCCCTAGAAAATACGGACCCCTCTTAAAACGGTAAGGCGAGTCATGTATTTGAAGAAAGTGTCTACCCCCCACCCCCACACACAAACAGGTTTTTCAGGTTTAGGTAAATTTTCATACTTTTGCATTTTTTTGGCTTGTCAAAAAACTTATAAGTCCGACAGTTAGATCCTCCTCAGTCTAAAAGAAAAATCTTGGATCATTCCTTTACATGTATCTTTAACACGAACTGATATTTAAAAAAAAAACAAAGCAAAACAAAACAAAAAACAAAGAAAAAAAACAAACAAAAAAACATTGTTTTCCTTTTAATCAACTGGTTTTTTATTTGATAAATTACAGATAGCGACTTTTGCGTGAGGTTTTGGTACAACTTATCCGATAAAGGGGCGGATCTAGAAGTCATACTGGAGCGGATATTGATGATCCCTGTTCAGCCGAGGATGCAGTTTGGAAGGGAAAACATAACGGAGTACGGAGTTTGGAGAGAAGCAAAGGTCTTCATCCACGGAATGATAGGGACAAACCTGGTAAGAAGGGTCCACTCATAATAAGACAAAAGGTCAAAGGTCTTCATCCACGGAATGATGGGCACAAACCTGGCAAGAAGGTCCACTCCTAAAATAGAGGACAGATGGGTCTACACAGAAAACAGAAGACAAAGGGGTTTTCTCTGAAGATAACGAACAGTAATCAAGATCAAAAGTCCATTGGAACAAAACAAATCTGGAGCAGATTAAACACGGACCACTTAAAACATCAGACGTGGGATCAGGTGTCATGGAGGAGTGAGCAATAATAAATATAATATTAACGATGAGTCTACAAAAAAGATAAGAACAAAAGATATGCCAAGAAATAAAATTAAAAAAACAAACAGATAAAATAAAAGGACAGATGGGTCTACAAATGAAAATAAACACAACTCTCACATTTTTATCCTTCATTATCACCCCTTGATGGAAGGAGTGGGGAGGTTAATGGTCCTTTATTTGAAGATTTCTGTTTACTCAAGAATGCTTTGTGCCAAATGTTTGGTTGTATTTTGTCCAGTAGTTCTGAAGAAGTCGAAAATGCAAAAAGTTTACCGCCAATTAACGGACACATTTACTGGACTTTCTTCGATCAGAAAGCTCACATAAGCATTTGACTCAAATAATAAAGAAATAATTAGGTTTTTGATAGCATATGGATAGGTATAAGTATAAAATTTGAAATATATGGAAAGGGTATGAAAACTTTTGTATGAACAGGCTTTTACCCAAAAATCTGTAAAGACAGCAAGGTTTCATTACAATCTCCTACTAAATGTATTTGATACTTTAATTATTTTATTAATTATTTGGATAGATAATTAGAGGCTCCACCAGCAGCAGTACCAAGTATCTGGCACTGGACCAAATCAAAGTGAAAAGGAGCACCTGTGACGACATCGGGCTGTGAATCGACGAGAAAGACAAACATGAATTCCTAACTCAATATTCTCTGCAGTTTCTTTTTCGTACAACTCTGTTGAGCATGTCACACTCAATAGTAACCGGTAGACAGGGGATACTTACTTCTAGTCACTGACTGGTAGACAGGGGATACTTACTTCTAGACACGTGACGAGTAAACAGGGGATACTTACTTCTAGTCACGTAAACGGTAGACAGGGGATACTTACTTCTAGTCACGTGACCGGTAGACAGGGGATACTTACTTCTAGTCATGTGACCGGTAGACAGGGGAAACTTCTAGTCACGTGACCAGTAGACAGGGGATACTTACTTCTAGTCACGTGACCAGTAGACAGGGGGATACTTACTTCTAGTCACGTGACCGGTAGATAGGGATACTTACTTCTAGTCACGTGACCAGTAGACAAGGGATACTTCTCGTCACGTGACCAGTAGACAGGGGATAATTTCTTCTAGTCACGTGATATCACCTCTTGTGTTTCCAGGAGTACGTGTTGTGACCCGTTAACCATTTCTTAACTGAATTTATGAGATTAATCACTGTACGTTATATTCACCCTTTACACATTAAAAACACTTTGGAAGTGTCCATTCAAAATGTTGTAGAAATGTGACATTCAGTGTTACACTTCATAGAGGAGAAAATATCTTATTTAATGTTTTAAAAATCATTTCATAATGTGTAACAAGAAAATCAAATATCTGTAAATAAGATTATCTTTGACATCATTTTAAAAACTTTTTAAAACATTTAGAATTGTTTCCTACCTAGCTAAATCAAGAAGCCCAAGGGTCTGGAATCGCTCTTCTAATAAATTGTACAACCCTAGCTGTCACTTCTATTTATCCTGATTATTTAGATAAAGCCTTGAAATTACAAAAGTAGACCACTATGATGTATGTTTTGCTTACACTCTGAGAATCAACAAAGTTTGACGATTCTTATTTACTAAAATATTAAAAAATAGCCATAAAATTCCAAAAATAGTCATTGTGACCTACTATTTGTTTAACACAAACCGAGGATCCAAATGAGTCAACTAACAAAATTTGATGATTCTAGGCTTCTTATTATTCAAAATTCTGAGATGTAACTATGAAGTTCCAAAAGTAGGTCATTGTGACCTACTTTTTAGTTAAAACAGTCTGAGGACCCAATATGCACCAAGTAAGAAAGTTTGATGAATCTAAGCCTCCTATTATCCGAAATATAGAAATATAAATGTGAAATTCAAAATAAGGTCAAGGTGATCCTACATTTTGGTTGACATACTCCGTAGATTCAAAATGCTTCATCTGACAAAGTTTGATGATATTATTCTAAGCCTCTTTTTATTTGAAATATTTAGAAATAGCCACGATATTTTAAAAGTAGGTAACAGTAACATTTTGATGGACACTCCGAAGACCCAAGATGCATCGACTGACAAAGTTTGACGATTATAAGCCTCTTAATATCCAAAATATTTTGCTCTAGCCGTGGAATTCTAAAAGTAGGTTATGGTGACCTACATTTTGATCACACTACCAGAACACAAGACTGAAAGCCACCTAGTTTCTGAAATACTTGAATAGAGTCATGACATTCCAAAAGTAGGTCACAGTGACCAACTTTTTGGTTTAAATATTCTGAGACCATAGGATGCAGGAACTGATTAGGTTTGATCATCATATGTCAGTGTTTGAAACTCACTGCAAAATTAGCCAGACATTCAGGGCTGACTGCTAGTAAAAGTTGTCAGTCCTGCCCAAGATCTACTAGCCCGGGAAAATACTTGTCTTTTTTAAATTTGTTTTTAACGATTTTGTGACTGGAACCATGCAGGTCACCATAACTTCGAAATCACGTATATGAATTTTAATTATCAAAAATTTTAACATGTCCAGCCGGGCGTCAATACATGCAAATTTGTTCGTCCGCTGCAAAATTTGTGCGTCTCGGGCGATCGGGCGCACGGTTATTTCAAACACTGCCTATGTGCATCTAAAACAACCTGCAAAATTCAACAAAAGTTCCATGGGCCACAATGCTCATCTGAGTCAATATGACCTTGTTCTTCTTTATCAGCAATTTTTTTCCTATTAATTCCTATAAGAAACTTTGACCCCTATTGTGGCCCCATCCTACCCCCGAGGATCATGATTTAAACAAATATGAATCTACACTACCTGAAGATGCTTCAATATCAATATGACTGATCAGGGCTTTGCTGTTCATCAGATTTTTCCTATATATTTCGATTTAAAACTTTGATCCCCCATTATGGCCCCACCCTATCCCCGGGGGTTCATGATTTGAGAAAACTTGAATTACACTACCTGAGGATGCTTCCACATCAATTTGACTAATCATGGCTTTGCTGTTCCTGGAAAAAAAGATTTTTAAAAAAAATAAATTCCTATACATTTCTATGTAAAACTTTGATCCCCCATTGTGACCCCATCCTACCCCCCGGGTTCATGATTTGAACAAGTTTCAATCTACACTATGTAATAAAGGTTTCACATAAGTTTTAACTTTTTGGTCCAATGGTTCTTGAGAAGAAGATATTTAAAAGAAGCTATCAAAATTTTCACTAATTATGAGTTGTCTCCCCCTGAAAAGGACGTGGCCCTTCATTTGACCAAACTTGAATTCCGTTCAATCAAGGATCCTTTGTGGCAAGTTTGGTTGAAACTGGTCCAGTGATTTTGGAGAAGATGTCGAAAATTTACAGACAGATGGATGACAGATAAAATGTGATCAGAAAAGTTCACTTGAGCTTTCAGCTCAAGTTAGCTAAAAAGTAGGTCACTGGACCTACTTTTTCCATAAATATGTTTTAAAAGTTTCAAAGTTTGACGATTCTAATGCTCCAAGTATCTGAAATAATGGACTAAAATGTTTTGAAAATTATTTGCCATTTAATGCAGAAAGTATGTCATGATGACTAACTTTTTGGTTGACACACTTAACAGACCATTAATGCATAAGCTGGCAAGTTTTAATGATCAAAGGCTTCAAAGTGTGTCAAAGATATGCATCAAAATCAATTTGAAAATGAAAACCTGCAAAAATTAAAAAGTGGGTCATGGTGACCTACTTTTAAGTTATCATGACATGAAGTCTCAAGATGCATCAACTGACGAGATTTAAAGATCCTAGTCCTTATAATGGGCAAAATATCAAAGTTTAAAAAACATAATTTTACTTTGAAGTGACCTTGAGACCATGCCGTCTTCCCCAGGGTGATACCTTGAACATTTTTTTCTACAACACATCCTCATTCTTAAGCACAAGTTTGGTGATAATCTGCCTAGTAGTTCTTGAGAAGTTGTTTTAACAACCACTACTTTCGTTTTTATTTCCCTAATTATATCCACTTATTTACTAAGGGACACAGCCTTATATTTAGTATAAATGAAAGCGTTTCTGAGATATGGCCCATATTCCAAAAAGTTGATGCACACCACATGAATGGCCATAGCATGAGCTCTTTGAGCCTTTGACTCAGAAGAGCTAAAAAACCTACCTCCTTTTTGTAAAACAATTCAAAAATGTGTCTAATGTTATATTACCATTATAATCAATACGTTTTGAAAAAGAAAAAAAAAACGTTTTACAACTGCAATAAAATGTTTTGTATTTGTAATTTCACATCTTAAAAATAAATATGTATTTCTTTTTCATCGGTAATACAAACAAATAAGGAAGAAAGCACTCTCTGAAGATTAATATTTTATTTTTAATTGTAGACAATGAACTACCAACACACAACTCTGCTGCCATGCAAATTAAGAACAATGACATTGAAAAATGAAAGATACAGAAATATTTCCTATGTATTTCAATCTATAATAAAATTTGAAGGAATTCAACATTCAGTGGACTTAATAAACTTCTGAGAATTTAAAAAACTGAAATATTTCACACTGAAAGCTTGATTTTACAACAGCTGGAGCACTATATTCCCTAGGACTATAACATCTAATATGCATTATGACACAGTATATAAATGTAATTCTTTGAGACACAATGTTTCAATGGAACCATGGGAACACGGTTTTTCTATACAGACTGATGCCTCCCCTTCAGTTACTCTTCTATAACCTCTGTAGTTGTCCAGGGTTAGTGTTAGGATGGTTCTCACTCTAACTTTACGTCCTTTAGATCTGTAGGTCACATGCTAACCATAGCTCCACAGTCCAAAAATGAACACAGTCTTGGAACACATTTCAGATGAAGATCAGAACAGTGGGTTAGAACACAGAACGACAAAATGAATCCAACAACCCAAACTCTGAAAAAAAAAATTTTTTTTACTGAAAATGTTTCTTTTCTTCCTGTACAGATTATAGTTAATTTGAAATATAATTCAAATCTGAGGCCTGTTCAAAAGAGCCAATGTTTGCAAGCGAGAGTGAACATTTCTGTTTGAGGGATAAGAAATTTAGGTGAGCGTTTGCGAACGTTCACTATGTTGAACAGGCCTCTGTTGTCATGGTAGTTAGACTTGTTTACACATGAAATACATTAGAGCACTTGTATTTATAACATCTCTTCTAAATTTTGAACTGTAAATATTCTTTATTTAAAACAAGAAGCCTAAATAGTAACCATATTAACAATGTTCATCAAAATCACAAACCTTCAAACAGACAGACAATTAGACACAAAGATGGATAACAGCACCTTACCATTACATTTAGTATACCAGTACTATTCTATGACCAGTGGGGTTAAAATTCAAATCTATGGACAGTAGGATTAAAATCCAAATCTATAGATAACCAAACTTATAATGGCAACCAAATTTCTAAATCAGACATTCAATTATGAAACACTTTTCAATATATTGCATAGGAATTTGTGCACAATTTTGCATATTTTTTTCTGTGCGCTTCAATTCCCACAAACAAAATTACTTTTTCAATGCGTTTTTTATGACTTGTTATATAAATGACTTACACAATGTGTTTTTCATGACTTAAGCTCTATAAATAATTACACAATGTGTTTTTACAACTTGTTATATAAATGACTTAAACAGTGGGTCTTATATGACTTGTTATATATATGACTCAAACAATGTGTTTTTCTGACTCAGTATAGAAATGACTTGCACAGTGTGTTATTATGACTTCTTAAATAACTTACACAATGTGTTTTTATGACTTGTTGTATAAATGATTTACACAATGTGTTTTATGACTTCCTATATAAATGACTTAACACAACCTGGTTTTTTCCGACTTGTTATATAAATGACATACACAACGTGTTATATAAATGACTTACACAACGTGTTATATAAATGACTTACACAACGTGTTATATAAATGACTTACACAACGTGTTATATAAATGACTTACACAATGTGTTTTTTATGACTTGTTATATAAAAGACTTACACAATGCGTTTTTATGACTTGTTATATACCGTTTATACTCGCCTATAAGTCGGTTTTTTGGGAGTAAAATTTTGGTCCAAAACTCTATGTCCGACTTATAGGCGAGCCATAAAAAATTGACATTATTTTGAGCAGCAAAATGTAGTATTTTATAAACGTGTCCGACGATTATCGTTGAATAAAGTCTGGCTATATTATATCATTTTTGTATTCTAGGATTATGCATGAAGTACAAGTCTTTACATATCTCAATAATTTTATTTTTATCTTAACTGTGCATTACTTTTTTTTATAATTTAAAAATACTGGCGTCATTTCTTAAAAAAATTACTTAAACCAGGTTAAAACATCATTAAAACATTGATTTGAAATTGTCAGCCGGTTCTTGCAAAAAGTTGTACCGACTTATACATGTATGCAGGTCAGTAGCAAATCCTTCCAAAATAACCTTAAAAATTACAACCGACTTATAGGAGAGTATATACAGTAAATGACTTACACAATGTGTTTTTATGACTTCCTATATAAATGACTTACACAACCTGGTTTTTTCTGACTTGTTATATAAATGACTTAACAATGTGTTATATAAATGACTTGCATAATGTGTTTTTATGACTTGTTATATAAATGACTTACACAATGTGTTTTTATGACTTGTTATATAAATGACTTACACAATGTGTTTTTTATGACTTGTTATATAAATGACTTACACAATGTGTTTTTATGACTTGTTATATAAATGACTTACATAATGTGTTTTTATGACTTGTTATTTAAATGACTTACACAATGTGTTTTATGACTTATATTAATGACTTACACAATGTGTTTTTAAGACTTGTTATATAAATGACTTACACAATGCATCAAAAGGGAGAGTCCTGGAGATATTTAGTGTGTCCTTCAGCATAAGATCACGTAATGCCCACAAAGCATTGGACACGTTCCCATGGTAACCTGCTCCCTCAGCCAGCCAATGGGAGGGCAGACGATTTGGATCAGTGTTTGTGTTTTCTGCATTAGCCGTGAGATTCTTGTCCCAGTCACTGACAAAAGGTTTGTCTGCTCTTAGTCCCTCTATATACCTGTAAATACAATAATGAACAGTTTAATGTTTTCCACTTGTTTTAAGTTTACTGTGAATTATCGGTGTGTCAATCAAACAGACTTGCAAGTAGGCATATTTTTCATGAAGCGCTAGCACACTTCATGAAATATGCCTACATGAGAAGTTTGTGTGACTCACACAAAACTTATACTTTGAGTATTCTTGTACAAATATCGCTAGTATAGTGAGGAGCTTTTACACATACCTGAGATAGGCCTCTGAATGAAGCAGCCGTTGTGTACGGGGTGGGACGCTGACAAACATCGGGGATGGGGGACGCGGGGGAGGGGGTGGTGGAGGAGGTGGCGCCATCTGTTGTCCTGTAAAATAATTTATGTTAAAGTTTTCCAAAGGTGAAAATTAACAGAAACACAGTTACAGTCTTTTAAATTAACAGATTTATTTATTTTTTGTTATTGTTTTTTGAAGTCATCAATAAAATTCCTTTCAAATTTAAATGAAATCTGAGTAGTGCAACATGATAGAGTTATTTATTGATTTTCCACTTGATTTCTCTAACAATGTATTAGACAATCTTCAGTTCAATCAAAACCATGATTGTAAAGTTTAAGGCAATATGTACATTTTTTAAAAAAATTCTTTGAACCATAATCTGAGCACTCCTTTTATGAAATGCTAGTAAGTATATAATTATTTAATAAGTGCATATCAAACAAAAAAACTGTAGATAAGTGGAAAGAGTGAAGTCAAGGGAACAAGCAGAATTTAATGAGTGCCGGGGTAAATAAATAGTACAGATACACTCAGGAATAGTGAACAGTCTCTCATTAGTAGAAAACCAAAAATAAATAAATAGAACATTAAGATCCATGCCAGTAATGAATGGGAACCAACCATGTATAAAGCCTGGACATCTTAATGGGGTATAACTCTTGTTTTCTCAAATTTTGACCTGTATGGTACCATAATTTGCTGAATTCTTATTAGGATTCCATTTAAAAATTATTAAAATTACAGAAAAAAATCACATTTAGTGAATAGCTTTAGAGGGTACCGGGTAATTCTTTATGGAATTTTCTAAAAGATTTATTAAACATTCAATTAAACTATATGTAAAAAAAAGTCTGATTTTTGGCCAAATTTTGATTATCCCAAAAACATGACATTCACAGCTTAATTTTCATGGGTGGTTCAAAGTTAATGATAGAAAATAAGCAATAAAATTAAAATAAATCTAGCTTAGAAGAAATAAGAATTTCTAGCAGATATCAGACATACAAATTACTGGTTAAGTACTGCCTCACCTAAGAATCAATTAGGCTTGTATCACTTATAAACAAAGTACTGGTTAAATACTGCCTCACCTAAGTATCAATTAGGCTTGTATCACTTATAAACAAGATCATCTGTATATTTACAGTAAATTTTATTGAGAAAAACATCTATAAAATTGTGAAGAATCACAATCCATTATTCAACTCTTCCCTTTAGATTGTAACAATGCATGGAAAGCTAACAAGCTCTCGGGGATAATCCATTATAATGACAGAGTTCTCGGATTTTAGCCATCAAAGAACACTTAATTCAACTGTTATATATCTAATAATAGAATTATATATTCATCACAGTGTACTTTTGTAAATCCTATGTTTAGCTTAATGCACAACTATAAGTCACTTGTATTTTCAATATCATTATTTTTTTAAGTAATTGACCATACTATATGCTTGATTTCTAAAAAAAATTGTAATTGACGCAGTTGGCAGTTTGATTTCTGTGGAAATGAAGTTTCATTTCTATGGAAGAAATTATCTTAGCCAGGCACTAGATTATTTATAATTATAGATTTTATCACTGTATATGTAAATGGCTAAGCCAGATATTTGATTTTGTCTAAAATTGACTCTTACTTAACCAGAGATATTCTAAAGCTGACTCTTACTTAACCAGAAGATGAGTAGCACTACCTGCTTCTATAGGGGGGTAAAACTCGAGTGAAGGCGGAGCTGATACAGGAACACCTGGCGACGTCGAGTTAAATGGTCGACGAAGCATTTCCTGTAGCGCTGAAAGTCCAGAAGCAGAAAGAGAGGGAGGTGAGTTGCTATAGCACATGTTAGGAGGGACCGCCCCGCCCCCCAAGTTAGGGGGTCGAGGGGTCATGCTGTAGGGAGGAATACTACCCTGTGGGGTGACCCCGGGATGACCGGGCAGCATGCTGGTCGGTGGGGTGGGGGGATATCCTCCCGTCATTGGTCTCATTCCTGTTGGGGTGACTCCCCCGTGATACGGTGGCATGTAGGGTCGGCCTGGTGACATGCCAGCATGATGTGGTAGCCTAGGTGCCCCTGAGTGCATACCTTTGTTAACAAAGCCACAAAATAAAAAAAAACAAAAAACAAAAATAACATACAGTTTCATGCATATGAAATCCCAACTCATAGAAAAAAAAATTATACAAAAATTCTAATTATGACTGAATTAGTTGTAATATTCCATTGCCACAAAAGAAATTTGATTTATCTAGATGACAGAAATTTCAAGTGGTTTGACTGAGGTTATTTTTTTTCCTCTGAATCCTGAGGGATGCATTTAGCAGCATTTGAATAATTCTTCTTCTTACTTTGGCACATATTTAAACTCTTTTAATGAATTTTGAAATAAAAGAAACAAATGAGTTAAATACTACATCTGTACAAGACTCATGCAGACATTCAGAAAAGGAACGATGCATCATGGCAAAAATATTACCTTGAGCTTGATACTGTCCTTGATTACCTAAAAATAACAGAAAAATGAATAACACACACTTTTATACAGACTGACTGTTTGACAAGATTTAAATGATTTAATACAGACCAACTGTTTGTCAAGATTTAAATGATTTTATTCACAGATTTTCAACTTCAATTGGGTGTGTTTTCTATTTGTTTACATTTTTCTGAGTGTGTTATTGTATTTGTTTACTTTTTACTGCATGTGTTATTGTATTTGTTTAATTTAACCAGGTGAGAGTATTTGGTTACTTTTTTCTGTGTGTTATTGTATTTGTTTACATTTTACTGGGTGTGTTGTATTTGTTTACATTTTACTGGGTGTGATATTGTATTTTTTTTTTTTTTTTTTTACATTTTACTGGGTGTGTTATTGTATTTGTTTGCATTTTACTGGGTGTGTTGTATTTGTTTACATTTTACTGGGTGTGATATTGTATTTTTTTTTTTTTTTTACATTTTACTGGGTGTGTTATTGTATTTGTTTACAGTTTACTGGGTGTGATATTGTATTTTTTTTTTTTTTTACATTTTACTGGGTGTGTTATTGTATTTGTTCGCATTTTACTGGGTGTGTTATTGTATTTGTTTTAATTTAACCAGGTATGTTATTGTATTTGTTTACATTTTTTACCAGGTGTGTTCTTGTATTTGTTTACATTTTACCAGGTGTGTTATTGTATTTATTTACATCTAACTGGGTGTGTTGCTGTATTTGTTTATTTTTTACTGGGTGTGTTTGTTTACATTCTTCTGTGTGTGTTATTGTATTTTTTTTTTTTTACATTTTACCAGGTTTGTAACTGTATTTGTTTACATTTTACTGGGTGTGTTAGTGTATTTGTTTACATTTTACTGGGTGTGTTATTGTATTTGTTTACATTTTTCTGGGTGTGTTATTGTATTTGTTTGCATTACCAGGTGTTATATGATTTGCTGACATTGATCAAATGACTGATCACAACTTGACAACACTGGTGTGTTGGTTTTTTCTTATATTTCATTTTGATTTTTTTCCTGATTTTAGTTTTAATATTTTTTTATTAATACATCTCAGATTTCCCACTTACCTTGAATATTTAAAAGGATAAATATTGGTATGTGAAAGTGCAAGGATGTAATACAAATAAAAACATCCAATTAAACACATCCAAAATTCGTAGTTTTCATAAAAATTTATAAACAGGTTTAATGATATATCTGTCTAAAATGGCTTTTTGAAGATTCAAAGCACAAGAATTACCTGCGTAATTATAGTTCCACGAAAAAATTGTGTGTGTGTGTGGTGGTGGTGGTGGTGGTGGTGGGGGGGGGGGGGGGGAGGGGGAAGACGGTTATGTCTTTGTGGCTTGGCAACACTCCAGTAAAATGAGCAGTGGAATTCCTTGCCCTAAGAATTCTTCTTCTCTTTCAATGTGTCATTGTTAGTGTCTGAACTCTCTGCCTGGTCAGTCTACAGGTAAGAACCCCTAACTTTAGTTCTTCTCATCATGGTTAATTAGATTGGTTAAAGGACCCCTTTCCTTAGTTATTTTTATCATGGTCAGTTAGATGGGTTAAGGGACCCCTTATCTTAGTTATTTTCATCATGGTCAGTATTATGGGTTAACGGACCCCTTATCTTAGTAATTTTCATCCAGGTCAGTAATATGGGTAACGGACTCCTTATCTTAGTTATTTTCATCCTGGTCAGTAATGTGGGTTAAAGGATTCCTTATCTTAGTTATTTTTACCAGGGTTAAGGGACTATTTATCATTGTAATTTTCAATCAGTATTATGGGTTCAGGGACACCTTACCTTACTTATTTTTATTATGGTCAGTATTATGGGTTAAGGGACACCTTATCTTATTTTTATCAGCACATCATTCCTTAGCTCACCAGTCAGTTACTTTAGGTGAAGAATGACTTTCTTCAGTGTCCAAACTTACTTCCAAGGGTCCCTGGTCGGTTAGACAGGGCAGGGGACCTTTTAATTCTGGTAATGTCCCCCCACTCTGACCATGACCCTCTAAAGAATCATTCAGTGCTTGGTTACTTACTTCCAAGGGTCCCTGGTCAGTTAGACAGGGCAGGGGACCTCTTAATTCTAGTAATGTCCCCTTTCTCTGACCATGACCCTCTAAAGAATCATTCAGTGTTTGGTTACTTACTTCCAGGGGTCCCTGGTCGATTAGATGGGGCTGGGGACCCCTTACCCCCAGTAATATCCCATACACTTTGACCTTGACCCTGTAGGGAGTCGTTCAGTGCTTTGGTGGCCTCCTGTTGTTTGGCGAGCTGTTCCTCCGCGATTCGTTTTGCTCTCTCCTCGTACTTCTCTTTCTCAGATTTATCTAGATTTCTCCACTGTTAAAACACCACAATATAACTGTTAGTAAAACTGTAGTTTACAGCTCTATCTGATGTACACATTACTGTCCTGATCTAAAATATTTCTGAATAATTTATAAAAATAGATGTTATTTTTATTACTACTTGGATATCTTATTTTTGTTATAAATAGTCAATTTTCTCTTTTTTTCTTGGATCTTCTTTATCAACTACAGCTACTTTCAATATTCTTCTGTGCATATTTCTAGCTATTCCCTTTTTTTAAACAAAATTTTCAGTTCTTTTAAAAAGCTGAAGAAATCCGAATTGTACCACAGAACATGCAAAATTATCAAACCATGCATTTAAAAAAAGAATACCAAAAAAATCAATATACACTAAGCACAAAAATAAACACTCAGCTACAACAATTAAATATAACTAAAAGTATATATATCTGAAGGAACTGCTTAATGACACGGCTTCATATATATAGGAAAAAGCTGCCCTTAACAAGTGGAGGAAATGGACCTCAATTTTACCAAACATGCTTACAATAAAAGGTCATTCCACACAATTTAAATCTTTTAATTCTGTTAAAACATTAAAACTTTTCCATTTCTTTGATAACCATTCATTTCCTTTCAATGAGTGATTTTTTATACAAATTCTCCATTCAAACTAAATTGGAATGTAAATGTACTGCTGTTTGCCAAAAGTGAATATAAATGGAACCAACTAACTTAAAATATAACAGTTTAAATTAATTAATTTCCTATTGAAACTGAAGTTAGCAAGATTTAATGATATTTTTTAAATTACTTTCATTTACAATGAATGAAAAGGGATTTTTTTTTACCAGCATTTTTCCCCCCTGGCCTACCTTCTTCAGCAACATTTAATTTCACTTCATACTGAACAACAGGAAACGGAATTTCAATAATTATTTTACTTTATTGGATATTTATAAATCTGATCCTATTTTCAAGTTACCTAATGATGGATATATTATATTTTTTTTCTTGTTTATAAATCTGCCCCTGTTTGTATTATTGCATAACAATAGAATATTATTATCATTTTCTTCTTAATTGTTTATAAATCTGGTCCTGTTTGTATAGTTACCTGAACACCAACTAAGCGACTAATTTCTCCAAATGAGATGTCGGGGGATTCCGCGTTGATGATCCTACGACTTTCCTTAGAGAACAATATATAACCACTGGGAGGACGCCATTTCCTGTTTTTCTACAAATCAACAAAACGAAAAAAAATAGCATGCTACAGTTTGACGACCATGCAGTGCTTTGATCAGGGGTCTCTGGGTGTACCTCAGTGGACATTTTATAGTACCGGGGCTGTCAGTTCTGAGGGGGTGTGTCCAAAGTCAACACAGCCATTAATGTACTGTAGCAAACCACTATATTATTACTGCACTGCACCAATATTTTCTTACTAAGCATTAGGATAAAAAGAATTTGATTATATCTAGTGGTGTTCAACAGTACATCAATGACTAGAGTTATCCCTGAGACCCCTGCTGTGTCTCTATCACACTGGACATGCTTCAGTGACCACATCTACAAAGTGACCACATCATGTCTACCTTGCCCCCGACTATCCGGCTGATTTCTCCAAATGTACACTCTGGATTCTCTTGTTGGATTATTTTGCGGATTTCCCCTGAATATACAATGTATCCACTGATCTGTCGCTTCATTGAATTCTTTCCCTAAAATTGATGGTCACACACCAGTGAACATGCAACATATGACTTGTCACATGTCACTAATGAGCATGTAACACAAATTTGGTCACACACCACTGAACATGTAACACGACTTGTCACATGTCACTTAGCACATGATGCATGACCTCAGTGGCTTTGGCCAAAAACAAGAAATAATTATGAAATATAAAAACATGATAAAAAGTCAAACTGTAACAGTAAACTCAGATAAACATGTAACCCCTCTTTACCCTACTCCTGGATACCTGAAAACAAAACACATGTTAAATCTAAACATAAGCAGAGAAATATAAGTACATAAAAATCTCAACAATAGCTGATAAATCTTGTAAAAATGGCCACTAGTATTCAAATGAACTGCTCAATGATTTTAAAATTACCAGCTAGTACATAGTTTACTACATTCAAATGTATTGTGACTTTAGAAATTAATAACCTTTTAGGTCTTCAATATTGTAACATATAAAACATATTATGCAAGGTATAAAGAGAAAATTCCCACCCACTGCAGATGGTTGCATTAATATTGTTGAGAAAAATATTTTTTTAATGTAGATGTAAACGTGCAGCAGAACTGAAATTTTCAATGCATTTGTGCAAAATAAGTATGAATTTATTCAATGATTAATTATAAATTTCAACATGCTCATGTAAAGATTGTATACACACACTGTAAGGTTTTCATACATAAATCCTTGTTAACTTTGCTCTTTTGACAGTTAGATTGTTACTTGACAGTGGTTAATAGAATTAAGGCATACAATTTAATGTTGGAAATGCAAGTGATATTTTCTATAAGTAATAGCCACTGAACTATTTTTTAATGAAGTTATTTTCTATACAAACATTATTTTTTTCCTCACGAGATAACAGCTCTTGAGTTACTGTTATTTTAGAAAGAACTGGATACAAGGCAGCAACAGGCAGAAAGAGGCCAGGAATGGTGAGAACTTCTATCCCAGGTTTACACTGATGTAAGAGATACTTATCCATTATTCTGTACATAAAGCTGTATGACAAATAACATGCTATACAGACTCAGCACAGACCAGAAAGAAGTAGGCGTTATTTACATTTATTGACTGGGTTCAAGGGAAACATGCAATTTGTTGGACCCAAGAACCAAACTGTTTGCCTGAGTCCGTTAGGCCAAAGGCAAACAGTTTGGTTCGAGGGGTCAACAAAATGCATATTACCTGAGAACACAGTCAATAAATGTTTTGTTATACCTTTCATTTTTTTTTAAATACATGTATCTTGTGGAGGCTTCCATGATGTAAATTTCCTTTACCCACACTGCAGTTAAACTAGGTCAATTCTTTCACTGTCAAACATGAACAATGAACATGATGAATGCAAATAAAATTTAGCTCATATCCCACCCAAACTGTGACATAAGCGGTCCAATATCTCATCGACAGGTCCAATGTCTCACTATGCAATTAAAAACATTGATTTTTTTTACCACTCAGTAAAACATTGGAAATGTTAGACTTTTTTTAGTATACAAAACAAGTTTTAAAGGTATAACAAATAAATATGTTAAGTAATTCTAACAGCTATCAATCAGTTCATTCAGAATACATCTGTCAGAATGTTATTGTATTAAGAGTATAACGAAGCCAGCCGACAGAGCACAGTACAGCAGACAAATGTTAAAAGGAAATCCCAATCTAACATCTAAATTTACTTTCTTTGTCTTTTTTCAAGTACTTCTTTAATTCTGTAACTCGGACTACTCTAAGACGGATTGAAGTATGAATTTTAACAACCCCCCCCTCCCTTTCTGTTAAAACGAGGAAACCACTTGGATTTTGGATATAACATATCAACTTGGCTACATATCCCACATACACAAGCCAAGACAAAGCCATTCTATTTAATTATCTAATTAACGGGATTCATCAAGTCAAGCTGGAAAACGAGCTTCTACCTTCTTTTTCTTTTCTGTTGGTTCTTCCTAAAATAGGTCATCATGACACAAATATCTTATAATAAATATGATGCAATAAGATAAAATAGGTCACCATGACACCAATATCTTATTATAAATATGATGCAATAAGATAAATTAGGTTAGGAGAAAAAAGGTCACTGATACTCAAATATCTTATAAACGTGATGCAATAACAACAACAAAAAAAAAAAAACAACAAAAAACAAAACCAAAAAACCAAAAAACTGACCATGACTCAATATTTTATCTAGATCACCATAAAACAAACTAAGAGTGCTTTTTGTTCTGCATTGTATTAGAACTACACTTATAGAAGCTCCTCTTGAAACAGAGATTACTAATAAAACACAAAAAGCGGAGTCCACTGATCAGAACTAACATGCATATATTACAAGCTCATGTTTATAAAATGCTGCAACTTAAGGCCCTTACTTCATTACCTAAGGGAGCTAATTCCTAAGTGTAACTCTTCAGCTTAGAGAGCTACATTTATCAATATTAAGCAAAAGTGGAACCATCTGAGGATGATTGAAAGTACAAGTACAATGCACTTTAATTAACGATTGGTATTTTCTGTGAGGGGAAATATTTATACTTGCCTTGCATAATACAATCAAATTCTATAAACATCAGATATCTTCTTAAATCTGATGAATGATTATATTACGTAACAACTGTTTAAAATCATTAAATGTAAACAGTTATTTGAACTGTTAAAAAAATCATCACTTCATTATAAAATATTGTAAATATTAAACATTAAAATAAGAATTTTATATATTAGAAAATCATATTAGAAAATCCTATGAAGATTTATGCTTCAAAAAATAAATGTTGAAAATGTTGAAAATTAACTTGAAAGCCTGCAAGTTTGAGAAATTGAAGAGTTAATAAATAAATGAACAAGTTAAAATAAACTGAGAGACAATGAACAGCAGGGCACCCACTAAACACACATTAATGCCGTATATACCTTCTTGGAGGTTTTTTCTGGTACAGGAGTACTGAAATCCTCGAATGTCTAAAATGAAGCAGGATTTCATAAACTTTTTATCAATTCAAAGATAGCATTTTATGACATAAAGAACATTCTTTTCTCTCATATGTAAGAAAACTGTTTCTATCTTAAATATCTGTTAACAACATCAGATCCTGTTCAAATTCCAATTTTTTTTTTAAGGGATTCATCTTTTGAATCAAACCTGCAAAAGGTCATATTCATTACTGTATGGCTTGTTCAGGACTAAGAAGAAAGCTTTTAAGCTAAAGCTTTGACTACACTGATGGAGGTTCCTTTTTAATGAAATGATATCAATATATTATTTTTTGGTGGGTTACCTTTTTGGTGGACCTGGTACTGATTTTTTTATTTCACTTTTTGGTGGACTTGGTACTGATTTTTTAACTCCCCTTTTTGGTGGACTTGGTACTGATTTTTAACTCCCCTTTTTGGTGGACTTGGTACTGATTTATTAATTCACCTTTTTGGTGGACTTGGTACTGATTTTAACTCACCTTTTTGGTGGACTTGGTACTTATTTTTAACTCACCGTTTTGGTGGTCTTGGTACTGATTTATTAATTCACCTTTTTGGTGGACTTTGTACTGATTTTTAACTCACCTTTTTGGTGGACTTCGTACTGGGGATCTCAGGGAAGCCCTGGTGACTTGCCTCGGTGTCAAATGACATGTTTGTGCTCTCATCCAGCGTGTCCATTAGAGTGGAATCCTGGGAGTCGTCCATAAATGTGTCATCTGCTGCCTTCATCAGCAGTGGAGAGGGCTCCTGTAACACAATAAGGCAACAGTGTAAATATACATCATCTGCTACAGTAAGGCAACACTGCATGTAAACATGTCATAGACATAAACATGTCAAATGCTGCCTTTATCAGAGAGGGCTATTGTAAGACAGCACTGTAAAAATATCACCACTGACCTAGAATAAGATTAACACTGTCAACATATCACAACCACTGACCTATAATAAGGTCACCATTGTAAACATATCGCATTTGACCTCGAATTTGTTTGTTTTTTGTCCCTCTTGAGAATTTTTCACTCATATGGAGACTTGCTTGTAGAGGGCTGCAAATCTTGACCTACACTCAGCACTCAAGGCCATTGAGCAGTGAGGAATCTTTTTCGTGCCAGTACCTACTAAGCGGACTTCGGTTTATATGGTCTCATCCAAAGGACTGGTCTCCACGTCTCACAGTGGATTTGAACCCACGACGTAAGGATCAACTCCTTATACTTTGACTCTAGAGCAAATGCTCTAACCACTGTGCCACGCAGGTGATCTTGACCTAGAATAAGGTCACCATTGTAAATATATCAAAACCATTGACCTAGAATAAGGACAGCACTATAAACATATCACAATGACCTAGAAATAGGACAACACTGTAAACAAATCACAACCATTGACCTAGAATGAGGACAACACTGTAAACAAATCACAACCATTGACCCAGAATAAGGACAACACTGTAAACAAATCACAACATTGACCTAGAATGAGGACAACACTGTAAACAAATCACAACCATTGACCCAGAATAAGGACAACACTGTAAACAAATCACAACCATTGGCCTACAATGAGGACAACACTGTAAACAAATCACAACCACTGACCTAGAATGAGGACAACACTGTAAACAAATCACAACCATTGACCCAGATTAAGGACAACACTGTAAACAAATCAAAACCATTGACCCAGAATAAGGACAACACTGTAAACAAATCACAACCATTGGCCTACAATGAGGACAACACTGTAAACAAATCACAACCATTGACCCAGAATAAGGACAACACTGTAAACAAATCACAACCATTGACCTATAATAAGGACAGCACTATAAACATAACCAATAACAAGGAATGAGGACATTAATTTTACATAAAGTTTACAAAAACTCGGCAACAATTAACACAGAGAACTTGTTCAAGACATTTCATAGTCCATTATGCAATTAATATTAGCACACGACAACTACTACTATTTAAGAAACAAGGTATCCCTTTTAAACATTTATTGGGATATAGATAAGGGTTGGCCACGTGATAAAATCACTTAAAACCCAGTGTTTTCTTATTAATATATATTTATACTTGTAACATTCTTTTAACAAGTATTTGTGCACTTAAAACCTTTAACCCATGAAATGTTTATTTATCAAAATTTTTATGTTGAATCTATTGAACACAATCAATAAAAAAAATAATGCCTACAGTAATGTATTGTTATGTAATAACCATGTAACTTATTAATTGAATTGTTATGTACTAGCTGTGTACTTTATTAATAACACATTATTTTATAATAATGTATTACTAAGCACAACTGACATGACTGAAGCATGGAGGCTATTAACAATAGACCTTCTGATTCTGTGGTGCAGTTAAACTGTTATACAGCTGTAATAATTATTGATAGTATTTAACCCTAAACAACACACTCAAATATGTTAATAAGCTAGTGACCCTTAAATTCCTGACCTAAGTCACAATAAAGTCTATACAATAGGCTGAATATACATTCTTAACATTGTACAATAATCCACTTAATTCTTGTTTCAGATCAGCTCTCTCACAGATAAACGACTCTGAACTGAGATGAACCTCATTCACAGAAAATCACAGCCTCCACCAGCCATAAACACACACACACACAGCCACAGTATTGATTGGGGATATAAACTACTGCAGTAAAATCTCCCCCCATCAGCTGTGTACATCTACAGTCACACATAAGTACCATACCTCTACAATACAGAATCTAGTGTCCGGTAACATCTTCAAATCAGTCAGAGCATTAAAAATGTCTGACACACCCACATCAAACAAGGATAATGTATTCCAGTCTGAAGCAGAAGGATTACATCACCATCAGTTAAAAGGTCTCTCTATTGATTTTGGTGTTCTGTAGATAGTTTAGGGTTTTTACTCCAGGATCTGAGATTTAGCACAGTGAGGTACCCTCCCTGACAGAGTGCTATCCCACCCCACAGTGAAGCCAGAGATGGTGGACTAGCTAGTATTGATTTAGTCAGTCTGTCTTTAACACCAAACAGATATTGATTAATGAAAGATAATACAGACTGATGACAAGCCAGCCAGAACTATGTCGCTTTTAAGGCCGTTTTTGAATTATTGATTATCAGTTAAAGCATTAAGAGTGAAAAACCCCTATTAATATAATTAAATATTCAGGAAATTGTTGAATTTTGAACCCAAACAAAGGCAGCAGGCAACAGACACATAACTGATAATAAACTCCCAGACTCTGATCAATATTTACATATAATACACAGCGTCAGGGACAAGTTCTACTGCTTAGTGTGTGATGGCTGATCTTTTGTGGGGTGGGTCAGAGTGGGGGGAATTAGGGTGTGATGGCTGCTGATCTTTTGTGGGGTGGATGGGAGTGGGGGGAATTAGGGTATGATGGCTGACCTCCTGTGGAGGGGGGGGGGTAGTCACAGCAGGTGTCCAATCAACAACAACCCTAACCCTACAGGGAATCTATTTATAAACAAAGTTAACTCAAAAGATGCTACTGTAATGCCCAGATTATCCCCCACAGGGAATCTACTCATAAACAAAGTTAACTCAGAAGATTCTACAGTAATGCACAGATTATCAGCTAGCTGTTACAGATATTTATTTCCTTTGTGTGTCATAATTCAACTTCAGGCAGAGAATCATCAGATCTTTTACGTAATAATCTACTTAAAGTGTGTACATAACTACATATGTCTAGATCCAACATAACCCCTTCTGTTCTCAATCCCTGCTGATACATTGATGGGACATACAGATACACAAATCTCCTGCCACTTCATTTTTGTTTCATGCAAACAAAGAGTCAAGTATTTCATCAACTGTAGCTAGGGATCAGAGACTTAATGACTGGATATATCATCAATGTTAACATTAAAGCTATAATTACTTTGATCAGCTTTAAGACGGTTTTTATAGTATAAAAGATGATTTAGAACACTTCTCCTCTAAGATATTAGGGCTTTTCTTGTTGAAAAGACAGTAAAAATTAATCTGAATTAATTAAGGCTGAAAGGTCATTTCTAATTGTAGAAACATTTGTGACTGAAAACACTGAAACAGGGTTCAAAGGTCGATCAATTATTATTGACAAACTCCTCGAATAAATGACAAAAGCACTGTAAAATTCAATTTAAAACCAAAGATTTAGATTTATTTTATATAATTCAGCTAAGCTATGCTGTGTAACTGAAAACATTTCAGAGTAACAAATGGAGTATATCAAAATGATAAGTTTTTGAAACTTGTGCAAAAACTCTCAATAGGTACAAAACATTACTTGCACTTAAAACTAATCTATAATTACACATTAGTACTGATAAATTGTTTACTTTATACCACAGCTGAGAGTAAATCAAGCGATTGCTGTGTTAGACACCAATAAACCTGAGAGCTTAATAAATAAAAAGAGTGTAGAATAAATTTTTCTTTAGGTTGATATAACGAAATGAATAAAACCGAAAAAAAGCTTCCAAGGAGGTATTTTCCAACTAAACATATCTAATAAGTTATACATTATGAAAATACTTTCCCATAAAAATTTCATGTGTCTTTGAGTTCAGTAGTTCACAGGGACATAAAATTAAATAAATATATCTCTTTATAGACCTTTCCAAACAATTTAAAAATACACAAAATCATGTTCCTTTCTGAGTGTGTAATTATGAATTTGCAAATATTAATCATTACCAGAAAATAGTTTGTAATGCTGTGACATATCAGCCTGTTTACAGCCTTCCTTATCTGCACAAGCTTTCATTATATAGTAATAAAATGAGATGAGCTAGTCTAATTTTTTCATCCATAAGTTTTATGCATGCTAACAATAAAAAGTTATTTGATCGAGACAATAAAAAATAACTCCTCATTTCCCCATGTGCACTTCCTAACACAACCACAAATAGATTGGCCGCTGCTGCACCTGATAATTAAACCCCACAAAAATAAGTGTTCTACAGTATTACCACTATTGCAGATACTCTGTTTAAGGCTAAGTTGTTCAAATGAACATGTGGGAAATTATTGTTATACCCATCTCTATGTCATTGTAAGAGAAGTATTGTTATACCCATCTCTATGTCATTATAAGGGAAGTATTGTTATACCCATCTCTATGTCATTATAAGGGAAGTATTGTTATAACCATCTCTATGTCATTATAAGGGAAGTATTGTTATACCCATCTCTATGTCATTATAAGGGAAGTATTGTTATACCCATCTCTATGTCATTATAAGGGAAGACAGTAACATCTCTACAGCAAAACTTGAATATAACAAACACAGATATAGTGAAATTACGGCTAAAGTGAATTTTTATTCATGTCCTGGCAAAGTCCTTATATAAACCTATAGAAAATTGCCATATATAACCAACACGGCTATAGCGAATTTACGGCTATAATGAAGTAATTTTAAGACCCCTGCTGATGTTATAATTTTAACACATTTTTTCATTAGTATAACGAATATTTTTCATTACAAATCTCATTAAATGTACATAAAATTTTCAAATTTATGCTTCGATGTTTAGAGAATAAAGTGCTCATGGGCTTACATCAAAAACAAGTCATTTATTCAGGAGTTTTGAGTTTTGTTCATTGTTCTTCACTTTTAAATACATTTAAGGGCGGCCTTGCTAAAATAGAAATTGCTTAAAAGTTTGACATTTTACCAAATATGCTAAGTACATGTACAACCCTGAAAAACAAAGAAGAGATAGAAACAAAGAAAAAAATATGAATCAACAGGAATAATATCAACACGCAAACGCCACCGGTCAGTACCAGATAATAGATTCCGCTTTATTAGTCTAAGTGTGGTTTAATAAAAAGAGATAAGAGAACATTCCCTTAAGTGGTCCTTTATTCCTTCAAAAATCAGAATACCTTGCCAAGAAATTAGGAGACCACAGTTTTAAAATCAATACTGGGTGGCAGGAACACTTCAAAAATGGAATCGTGAGTCGTGTGATAACTGGTGAGAGTGCAATCGTCGATCCTAAAAGCGTTGATGAACAGAAAGAAAAACAGATCTTACAAGATTACAACCGGGACAACCCTAATGCTATTATCAACGCAGACAAAACAGGGAATTTTTACAAACTTCTACAAGACAGAACATTACAAATGAAAGGTGAAAAACGTCATGGGGGGAAAAGATTGGAGAGATTGACGCTCATGGTCGTGGCAAATATGAATGGGACAGAGAAATTACCCCTGCTAGTCATAGGAAAATTTGAAAACCCTCAATGTTTTAAGGGGGTCGAATCGTTTCCTTTAATCTACAGAGCAAACAAAAAAGCATGGATGGTTATAGTTCTGTTTTTGAAGAATGGATATGAAATCTTGACTGCAGGTTTTTAAGAGAGAAACGTAAGGTGCTTTTTTTGTCGACAAGTGTGCTGCTCACCCGAAAGTGCTTAATCTCAAGTCCGTCACACTGAAATTTCTCCCACCTAACACAACTAGCATACTACAACCAACGGACCAGGGTATTATCAACAACTTGAAAATCAAATATCGTCAGCGACTGATAAAATACATACTTCAGGTAATATTTACACCTTAATTTCTATTGTTTATTTGTGTGACTGTAAATACTGGCTAATATGTGGTTATCTAAGCATAACGTTCCATTCTTTATTTGATAAATAAACCATATGATTGTTTTCTAACAGATTAAATGAATTAATTTCAGTGTGATGAGAAGAAAATTGAACCAAATATCAACATGTTGATGTCAATTAGATTTCAGAGGTCAGCTTGGAGTGACGTTAGTGTGTCATGCAATGAAAAACGGGTTTTGAGGACAAAAGCGTAGAAGTTACAGATCATGATGATGAGTTTGATGAAGATGATGACATTCCATTAGCATTATTTACATGGAAATTTAAAGGATCCTTTGATGATATTGTTTGTGTGGACAAAAACCTGATCAGTGTTGAGACACTGAAGTGAAGATCCCAAGATGACATTGTTAATGATATTCTTGGTAACTCACAAATTGAATCAATTAGTGCAGAAAGTGACAATGATGACAAATTAAATCACTGGCTCAACAGATTTCCCAAATTTGGACGATGGTAAAAACTCTATTCACACCTTAAGAAGCAAGTGCAAATATTTCAGAAGTTTTATTTACCTACTTATGTGAAATTGAGAAGTTCGTGAATGTCAGTAGAACAAAACAGCAAACACTTAACGATTACTTTAACGTTCCATAACGAGATAAATTTGACATATGGACACCAGGGTCATCAATAAATACTCCATATGTTTGTGAATCCTGTGTATGTATATTACATTTATTTGCCACAATTAAAAAATATTGTTCCGGAAATAAAATCTTTATTTTATCAGTTCTATTTTTAATTTGTTAAAGGTGTATCTGGTAGCATGGATATGGTATGAAGCTAAGTGATGAACATATGGCAAGTTTCATTTTTTTCTGACATTTGAAATGCCAAAGTTACATAATATCAAATGTTCAAATTAAAATATTATACAAAAAATTCTTAAATTGTGCATCAGTGTTCCAGCTAGGATCTGAAAATGGAGGGGTGCAAGAGGAGGGCACTTTTTCGCCCCATACCGTTTGTTGCGGGCTTTTGTTACATAGGCGTATCTCATAACTTCACCCTTATAATAATGAACTCCTACAAATATTAATTTATTTAACCTTATTGATTTGAAAGATATATATATATAAACACACATTTATAGGCCTAATCTATAGCTAGTATATACATTAACATATAAAAAGAATTTTAAAAATCCTCTGAGAATAAATATTACTTTTCTTCTTCTTTTTTAATCATTTTCTATTCTTATTTCCTGTTTTCAAAAACAGAACCATAATTCTTATAAACTAGCTGGTTTCTCACATTATTCAGTGCAGTACATGTGCTACATGTGATTGGGTCTGTTTTTGGCAAGTGTATAAAATATGGATACAGTATTTGTAGGTTATAAGTAACATATTAGTACTAGTATTAAACTTTTAATTTAAAGCCAATATCTTTTTTGCCTGTTTTATCATACTAGTCATGTTATTAGCAGATACTTAATTAAATTCAAGATTTTAAATTTCTGCAATGAAATAGAACATATTTTAATATGTACATATCTGTAATCTCATAAAATACCTCCCCGAGTGTAAAAAATCATAATTAAGGAGAAAATAAATGAATATTTATACTTGTTTCTGTGCTATTAAATATTGAATTCCTTCTCTTTTCAGAAAAAACGTCTCAAGAAGTGAAGGTCAATCTTAATTCTACTTTCATTTCGTGATTTATTTTTAGAAAGCTATAATACGGGTACTACTAAACAGAGTACGCTAGAGTACTTTAGAGTACGCTAGAAAAAATGTGTAGTTTAATGCAATTAAATTGTTTATTTATGTAAATATAACTCGATTAAACATTATTAATATTGCAATATTTATTTCAAAATATTTGTTTTTAGCGCTATTTTGACAAGAAAATAACATTCATGATTCAATGCATTAAACTGTTAAAGATTATTAACACTCTGATCTCGATTAATATTTTGTTTCAGAATTACTAACTTCAACTAAATTTTATCAAAAATTAAATTTATTGCCCTCTATAAATATTTTTTACATTAACAATGAAACATTTCAACATGTTCAAGTTAAAATTAGATCGGGATCAAACGATAAACCGTCACCTGGTCACCCGAAATCAGAATTTGAAAGAACTCCTAAAATAAGGAAAACATATAAATCTAATTTAAAATATATATTCATTATGTTTAACTAAAGAAGAAAAACATACAAAAAGTAGTTAAATTGCATTAAATTATTAAATTTTACTAGCGTACTCTAAAGTACTCTATCGTACTAGCGTACTCTGTTTAGGTAGGACCGCTATAATACAAGACTTGTTTTATATTAATTAAAACAGATAGCTTGGACATTCTCAAAGTATTTCAGCTTTTAACCCCTATTCAGACTGTCAAGTGATCAAAGTAATTACCTAATCACCTGTAATTGAAAGTGGACACCTGGATAGTACATAGGTACCGTAATGCGAGTTTCATTGCGTAATCGTCTATGACAGGAGGTGTGAATTGCTGATTGTCCTTGGGTAATCTGCATTGGAACACACTAATTATTCTAATGAGGGAAAAGGACAGTCAGAATAACACAGGACACTAACAGGGGACACAGGGGCGCTCGTGGGGGGCAGAGGGGCGTAATGATTTGAAGGCGGGGTGCGGCGCCCCTCTGTTTCACCCTAGCTGGAACACAGCTGCATCTAAGGAAGTGAAAAGCTTAAGGTTGTACTGACAATTTTTTGTAACTGACAGTGATATCGATTTTATAACGTACAATAGTTTGAAGTACTGTCAGCTGTTTTAAAAAGAATTCGCTATAGGATTTCTTACGAATTCGCTATAAACACATAACAAATTACAGTTATAGCGAAGTTCTTTCTTTGGTCCCTTGAAATTCGCTATAAAGGAGTTTTGCAGTACATAAATTCTCTACATACATTCACACATCAGAGTCTCTTAAGATTGAGGATGACATTCTTTTTTTATCATCAAGGCACTGTCTTCTCTTAGACAGGTTCACTTTCACTTTGGGCACTGTAAGTCTGGTGGATTGTAAAAACACCCGGGCTTAAGTAAATATTTTATAATTCTTTGACTGAAATCACAAATTTGACCATATCATTTTACTTTTTACTTCTTTTTTTCCCCTTCAATTTTTAGTTTTCCATAGAACAGATACCGGGACAAGTCAAATGAACAAAAATTCTAAGTTACTATATACTGGGAAATTTTTGCCCCTGTTTTATTTTTGCCCTTTCGTACTTGTCACAAATGGGTGAATTACAACAGAGCAAATTCAGAGAAGACAGCATTATCTCTTAAATAGAAGTGTGTCTGGGTGAATTTAAAGCGGGGCTAAATCAATTGCAAATATGAAAGGATGAAAACATGGGACAAAAACAAGCCTGTATACAGGAACTTCAGTGTTAATATACAGGTATGCATCATGTAAGATTTCATTTCAGCAAACTTTTCAATATATCTGGATCCACTGTTTCATGTTTGAGTGACAAACACTTCATATGATCCTGGTTTCAAACATCAGAATCATCAATTTAGAATACAGTACTAGAATCTTTTTAATACTTTGGGGGGGGGGGGGGGGTTATTCCTATGATGGAGATCTTAGAATTTGATATCACATTACTTCCACTACAAGAAAAGGCTGTAAATGAGTAAAGATAATAACAAATTCACAGGACATCAATCCTTCACTGATTTTAATCCATGTCCAAGTAAAGTATGAACAATACAAACAACACATGGAAGTCTATATAACATTAAAGCCATGTTCCTACCTTCTGAGGTGTGATGGGTTTTTTGTAGAAAAAGATTTCATCATCAGTCACCAGTCCTGACAAGTTGTATTTCTGTCAGAAACAAAATATAAAGTTTAATGGATATCTTTCCTTAAATTTCTTAGTTCTGGTTGAAACAAACAATAAATATCGCATAAAATCAAACCAAAAAAAAATCAAGGCACATATTTTTATATCCAAACACCAGTGATTTTTCTACATTTTTTAAAAGGGGCCTGGGCCTTTACAATTGGGAAAAATTATCAACATTTTTGTCAAAATGGGAAAAATCAATAAGATTGAAATGAACCTTAATTGACAGGTAAAATGAAATATATAAATAAATGTAAGATCACTTATTCAAAATATTTACTACAAAATAACAAATTAGACACAGTTGTACATTTTTAACTTTCTTTTTTTAATCTTGTAAGTTGTCATTAATTGAGACCTTCCTATAATTTCATTCCTTTTTTTTTTTTGTCATAATGGTACCAGGGACCTATATACTAGTTAGTATATATAGGTCCCTGATGGTAGACATAAGAGAAAATCCTACCCCTAATAGCCATTGAAGATGATATAACCTGACATGATTTATAACAAATCATTTTTATCTAACTAATTATTCAAGCTTTCTTAATTACCTTAATCATATTGCTGCAATTGCCCTGCAATATTAGTTGCATCTGCAGGGTGTAAACACAGTTTGATTTTCATGGAATCAGGGATGTTTGTTGTAGAACTACTAGTACTTGGATTTACAAATAAAGCTATGTTTCGCCGATTCACATGCATCTTTCACTTTCTTGCGATGTATTTAGTATTACATTTTGACATGATCCATGTGTTTTTCTATGTCTTGTATATGCACAAAATAAACTGCTGTTCTTCACTATTATTTTAAGACTCTGAAGGACCGAGAACAATAGCGTTCCATTTTAGATAAGTCTTACATAAAAAATTCAATATAACAAAAACAATAGCGGTTTTATTTTGGGAAAAAAGCAACTGAAATTGGGAAAAAATTGGCAATTTTTGATAGGGGAAAGGGCTGATATTCGGACCTAAATTGGGTGTAGAAAAATCACTGAACACTGAATCAAGTAAAATAAAACCCATTGTGAAAAACCCTTAAAATGCATTCATGCTTACAGAGAAGTGATTTTCATTCCTGGCTTGTAGTTCTAAAACATATTATGAACTTTTTGGATAAAATGAATAATGTTTACAATAACCTTGTGTTTTACTGTAATTCTAGATATCAACCTTTCTGTTCTTTTTATCAATGAAGTTCTTTTCCAACAACCCTGTTGTTTAGATCCCATTTTCTATATTTAGTCTTATTTCTCTCACTGGTCCCCTAATCCTATCTGGGATCTAATTTTCTGATCCTATCAGCCATTTTTCTCTCACCTTGAGCCCCTTTCCGAGCCTTTTGACCGTTCTGTCTGCTTCCTGAACTTTTGATTCGCACAGATACGTGTCCTCCTCTGGAATCTCTGTCACTCGACCTGCGGGAAATAGAATTATATAATAAGATCTCCCAAGTCATCACCAGAAACAAATCTATCCTCAACAAATCTACCAGGGATTTATGGGGTTCAATATTAGAGCTCTCGGTATGTAGGTGATGTAATATTCCTAAAAGGTCACAAATACAAAATGCTGGCTTGAGATATAGAGATTACTCACACATGCATTTACTTACTTATGCAGTATTCCTTGAGATAGAGCATATAGCACCGTGCTGTTATCTGAGATATTGATGAGATATTGAGATAACTTACTTATGCAGTATTCCTTGAGATGGAGCACACAGCACCGTCCCGTGATCTGAGATATTGACGAGATATTGAGATAACTTACTTATGCAGTATTCCTTGAGATGGAGCACACAGCACCGTCCCGTGATCTGAGATATTGACGAGATATTGAGATAACTTACTTATGCAGTATTCCTTGAGATGGAGCACACAGCACCGTCCCGTGATCTGAGATATTGGGTGCACTGTCTCTTGTGAACTCAGGAACAACTCGTGTCTATAAAACAGTCGAGTCGGGGAGTGAGGGATGTCTGCTGGGCGGACAAAGGCTGTACCCGTGAAATAAGCATCATTACTGAAATAGGAAACAGAATCATGAATGTGTGTCATGCAGTTGTGTGGCTGTGAACATCTGGAGCCACCTAAATAACAGATTAACTACAATCTGGTACAATTTTTTTTTCAAAGTTTAAAAATTCAAATGTTTTTCCTGTTTTTCATTATTTGAGCTCCAATGTATAACCCATTTATATTGTCAGGATTTATGTTTATTTGACAGTCCCAAAATATCACATACTGGAGATTTTCCAAAAGTTTATAACTTAAATATAAATTAAGATAATACATTATTGTTGAGAGAATTATAGCTCTAAGTACATAAGGGCATTTCAAATAGAAATGACATTTTCTTTGGAACAATATCACTAATTAGAAGCAGAATTTTACATAACAGAGGGATGGTATACCTGTACAGACCAGTGAGAGAATGGCTGTCTACAACCCTGACAAATAGTAAACAGTTATAAAAGATTGCTTTAATTAATCTATGAAATACCTGTTCCAATAAGAACCAAAGAAATCTTACTTGATGACAAAGATTTTCTCTATCCTACTAATATCTGGAGTGTCTGTATTATTCTTCAGAAAAACACTGTCACCTAGTTAAAAATAAAATGAAATATCACTTGATTGTACAAAACAAAACAAAAGGCTCAAGGGTCGTAACAGTCACCTGAGTATAACATACAACACTGTAAAGGATCCATAGAAGCATCTTGGAAGAGGCATTCTTGTACATCATAAACATGCAATTAGTTTGTCTACTAAATAACTAGAGGCATAGAAGAATTTTAAAGAATTTATGCATTTTCACTACTGTACACAGGGTTGTTTTTGCCCTGTGTTATTTTCGCCCTTTCACACTTAAAAACAATTTGCCCAGTCAAAGTTCTGTTTCAGAAATTATACTGTCTTCTTTGAATTCGCCCTGTCTTAAATTCGCCTACTTGTGTCTAGGGCAAAAGGGGCGAAAATGAAATGGAGGCAAAAATTTCCCTGTATACAATATATGATCAACAGAGTCAGCTGCTCTAACACCAGAAACCCTGACCCAGGGGCCATGAATTTCACAATTTTGGAAGAGGAATTAGGGTTAGGGTTAGGTTGGTTGAAATTTAGTGTGTATGTTTAATATACAGGGGGAGAAAAGCTCTTTAAAGAATGTGTGCGTGCATTTTCACTATATGATCAATAAAGCCCCGTCCTAACACCAGAACCCCTAACTCAGGGACCATGAATTTCATAATTTTGGTAGAGGACTAAATGCTTATTACAATCATACCAAAAGTTTAACTACTTGATATCCAAGAGTAAAGAAGAAGATTTTTAAAGATAGAACTAATTTTGATGGTTTTAGCCCCACCCCTCATGCTCCAGGCGGGCAGGGACCATGAAATTCAAAATTTTTGTTCCCCTTCACCCATAGATGCTATATGCCAAAATTGGTTGAAATTGGTTCAGCTGTTCCAGAGAAGAAGCTGAAAATTTTCAGATGTTAACATGCAATGCAGGTTGTACGTCAGATGATGACAGACAAAAACAGATAGCATTTAGGTCACTTGAGTGACTCAGGTGACCTAAAAATCATTTTTTACCTTGAAAATAAGCAACAAATGACATTATATACAATGTACTTTCAATACACTTATTTAAAGTTCTACATGAAGCATACAGTAACTTTTATACACAGAAGGTGTACAGTGCCTGTTTAAACTAAATGATAAACAAGTAAAACATGCCTATGTAAATACTCTGAACTACATAACTTTTTCATTTATATCTTTTATGAGATGTACATGGTTAGTGCCATATCTACAGGGCATGTATATCATGTGTCTTAAAACAAGTTAAAATGTTCTATACCACATGCAAAGTAACCGGTAGTTAAACTTCAGGTTATTCCAAGTTTTTCCTCTGTTTAGCATCCATTCATTTTTCAAAAATCTACTTACTTATTCACAAAAAAAAACCCAAGCCAAAAAATTATTATATTATATAGTCTGAAAAATGACATCATTCAAATGATTTAATTTCATTAAACTATTTTTTTCATAATTTAGAAAGATATTCCTTAGCAAAATCAAGGTATTAAATACAAAAATATACCTAATTTGTAGATTGTAGACAAATATTGAAAGAAATTGACAAAATTCAAAGGTTTCATCCAAAACAATCGATTTAAGGACTTCTGATTTTGTTTGTTTGGTTTTTTATCTGGGTGTCAAAAACCAGGGCTCAGGTGGACACTAAACATAGAAAAAACTTGGAATGGCCTAATGAAGTACCTATTTTAAATGTGCATGTAACTGGTGATTAAAATAAATCAGTTACTTCTTTTAATGGTCAATAAGGATGTGCATTGTTACAAGTAAAACTAAATCTTGTACCCATTTTAAATTTAAATGTATGTATAGCTGGTTACAACACATACCTATTTTAAATGTTCCGTAAGGTGTGCATAGTTGTTCATAGTAATTATATCCATCATCTGGGTTGGGATTTTCTAGTGGGATATCCTGAAAAATGAAATATTATTACACATTTACACATAACCCTTTAGTATGTCATCAAAAATGATTTCACTAACAATGTGTCAGAAGTAAGTTACAAAAGATACAACTACATAGACAAGGTTTAACTCTTAGATGTATTGTCCCCAAACCAAAACTAAAATAATGAAATACAATGTATGACTATATCTATAGTGTTATATAAACGTAGAGGTCTGTTCTTCTTCTACTGTGATATACATGTACATTATTTTATATTAAATATTATCGACCAATTCTCTCTTTATCCAGAATACTGGTGATATACTATCTACAGGTGATATATTATCTACAGGTAATACAATTCTCTCTTTATCCAGTACACTGGTGATATATTATCTAACACCTATGATTCTCTCTTTATCCAGAATACTGGTGATATATTATCTACAGGTGATATATTATCTAACACCTACAATTCTCTTTTTATCCAGAATACTGGTGATATATTATCTACAGGTGATATATTATCTAACACCTACATTTCTCTCTTTATCCAGAATACTGGTGATATATTATCTAACACCTAGGATTCTCTCTTTATCCAGTATACAGGTGATATATTATCTACAGGTGATATATTATCTAATACCTACGATTCTCTCTTTATCCAGAATACTGGTGATATATTATCTACAGGTGATGTATTATCTACAGGTGATATATTATCTAACACCTACAATTCTCTCTTTATCCAAAATACTTGTCGCTCCATCGTCCACCTCTTCTTCCTTTCTTCCAGCAAACACTGAGGACACTCGCACCGGGACAAGGGGAATTTCCCTTGGGGACAGGGAAACCTGGTCTCCTCCAGGGATCTGCCACACCTAGAAAAATTATCAGACTTTATCATTTCTAATTACTCCATAGTTATTTTGGAAATAAGCATATTGATTCATCATTTAAATAACTCCATTAGGACCTTACAAAAGAGTTTTTTCCAGAGAGTAATGTTCATAAACGACCTTAATGGATAAACTACTTCTTTGAGTTACTTCCCTTTTCAGAACATTTCTTAGGCCAAGTCGGACAATAATGAAAATTACTGATAAAGACCTTCACATTAACCAGTCAGAAGTTTGTAGAATAGAGGGATGAACAGACTGACATTGTGATTATACAAGAGGGCCCCAGAATCTTATGGAACTGATCCTTAAATTCTGTTTCTATGAACACTGACCTTGATTTTTTTGAAGGACTTGTGGCGATTGCTGTATCTTGATTCACAGACAAATACATCCTTGTCTTCAAATCCCTGAAATTAAAACAAACAATTTCACAAAACATTAAATGTACAGAGTTATAACTTTTAACATTAAAATCAAATGTGGAGCTTTAATCCCTAGACTTTGATTTTTTAAACATTATCTTCATGTTAGCAGGTCTTGACTTGAAGTAATCTTTGACGTACATGACATAACATACTTGGGCCATGACTTGAAGTAATCTTTAACATACTAACGTTAACATACCTCGGGCCGTGACTTGAAGTAATCTTTGACGTACATGACGTAACACTTTCCAATGACTTGGGACAGAGGGATGCTGGTGTAAAAATCACTCTTGAAGACTTCCTGTAAAGCCACATCAATTATCATTACTTCCCAACTGAATGTCCATCCATCTAAGAAGCCTAGGTTAGCTATTCAATCTTGCATTCAAACAAAATTTTAAACCATTTCTTTAAATGACTACCTTAAGCTTTTCATGTTATGCATTTTAATTTCATTCAAAGTTCCAGGAAAAAAATTGAACACATCTGATAGCTACAGATATCAAACCACAAGGTCTCCTACTGACCTTTTCGAGGAATTTTCGACTAGCAAGGTGGAAGGTCTCGTTTGGTCGGTAAAACCAGTTCCCATGCAGCTGTTGTTGA
Organism: Saccostrea echinata; assembly: GCF_033153115.1. Classification (NCBI taxonomy): domain Eukaryota; kingdom Metazoa; phylum Mollusca; class Bivalvia; order Ostreida; family Ostreidae; genus Saccostrea; species Saccostrea echinata. Next base: position 347,344 of record NW_026889778.1, read on the forward strand.
GAGTTCGCATCTGTGTACAGCTTCTCTATACACATAATGTGTGGTTCTAAACCCTTCTCTCTGTGTCAGAAAATATAGAACAAACAGTCAACAGTGTACAACTTCTCTACAAACATAATGTGTGGCTCTAATCCTTTCTCTCTGTGTCAGAAAATATAGAACTGTCAATAGTGTACAACATCTCTATACACATAATGTGTGGTTCTAATCCCTTCTCTCTGTGTCAGAAAATAAAGAACTGTCAACAGTGTACAACTTCTCTATAAACATAATGTGTGGTTCTAATCCCTTCTCTCTGTGTCAGAAAATAAAGAACTGTCAACAGTGTACAACACCTCTATACACATAATGTGTGGTTCTAATCCCTTCTCTCTGTGTCAGAAAATATAGAACAAACAGTCAACAGTGTACAACTTCTCTATAAACATAATGTGTGGCTCTAATCCTTTCTCTCTGTGTCAGAAAATATAGAACTGTCAATAGTGTACAACATCTCTATACACATAATGTGTGGTTCTAATCCCTTCTCTCTGTGTCAGAAAATAAAGAACTGTCAACAGTGTACAACTTCTCTATAAACATAATGTGTGGTTCTAATCCCTTCTCTCTGTGTCAGAAAATATAGAACTGTCAACAGTGTACAACATCTCTATACACATAATGTGTGGTTCTAATCCCTTCTCTCTGTGTCAGAAAATATAGAACAAACAGTCAACAGTGTACAACTTCTCTATAAACATAATGTGTGGCTCTAATCCCTTCTCTCTGTGTCAGAAAATAAAGAATAAAGAACAAACAGTCAACAGTGTAATTAAATTAAAAACAAATCATCAAAAGAATTTATATTCTAGACCCCACCAATGCCGATGTGTTAAAGCTATAGAAATAACTCCTTAGACCTTAAATCAGATGCTAGAGAAACAACAGGCCCAAGGGCCTTAACGGTCACCTGAGTACAATACAACAATTCAGAAGATCCATAAACTGACAAATGAAGCTTTGTTGCCCAACAGCAAGAAAAATAGTATGATTAGCATCAACAAAATAATTGGTCTAGTATCTATCTGCCCACCCCCCTCCCCCCATTTATCACTATTCCCATGCAGACTATTAACAAAATGTCTATTATCTAACCCCATATTATTCCTTCTCACAATGGCCTCTCTTGGCCGTTGAAGAACATTTAAAAAGATAAGTTATTTTTGTCTCATTTTTATTGATCTATTATTTCCAAGTCATTAAAACTATGAAAGTACTTTTTTTATTATACAATAAATTTTCTTGCATAATTCTCTTATTCTATTAAGCTTTCAAATACATTATGTACATTGATTAATTATCAAAGGTGAATGGCAAAGGGGAATAAATTTGCTCAGTAGAATACAAGTTAATAGAGCCCTGGCCAGGACCAGAAAACTTGACTAAATGGTCCAGGTGTTCAAAATTCTGGTAAAAATACCCTTGCATATTAAAACTTTTACTCCGTTTGCCTTGAACATCCAGAGAAGCATAGAAGATTTTCAAAGAAATGCATTTTCATCATATTATTAAATAAACAAAGCCCCATCCTTACATCAGATCATCTGACCCATTGGCCACGAACTCACAATTCTGGAAGAAGCACCCTTTCTCATCATAACTATACACTTGTTTCTTTAGTTTATAACCAGTAGTAGATAAAAAATAAAATATTTTCACTATATACATGTAATCAATAGAGCTCTCCCCCCCCCCCCCCCCCCCCCCGAAACCCCTGACCCAGAGGCCATGAATTTCACAATTTTGGAAGAGGCATTCTTCCTTATCATAACCATGCACTTCCTTTGTTTGAAAAATACCCAGGAGCAGAGAAGAAAATTTTTAAAGAATTCATGCATTTTCCCTACATAACCAATAGAGCCCCCCCCCCCCAACACCAGAACCCCTGACCCTGGGGCCATGCAATTCACAATTTTGGAAGAGGCACTCTTGCTCATCATAACTATGTACTTAGTTACTTTATTTAATACCCAGGAGCAAAGAAGAAGATTTTCAAAGAATTCATGCATGTTCACTACATAATCAATAGAACCCCGTCCTAACACCAGAGCTCCTGACCCTGGGGCCATGAGATTCACAATTTTGAAAGAGGCACTCTTGCTCTTCATAACTATGTATTTAGTTACTTTATTTAATACCCAGGAGCAGAGAAGAAGATTTTCAAAGAAATAATGCACTTTCACTATATGATCTATATAGCCCCACCCTAGCACCAGAACCCCTGACCCTGGGGCCATGAATTTCACAGTTTTGGTAGAGGGCTCAATTATTATTACTATGATGCCAACAGTTTGACTGCTTGATGTCCAGGAGTAAAGAAGAAGATTTTTAAAGATTGCATTATTTTCAGTGGTTTAAGCCCCACCCCTCAAGCCCCAGGGGGGCAGGGACCATGAAATTCACAATTTTTGTTCCCCTTCACCCATAGATGCTATATGCCAAATTTGGTTGAAATTGGTTGAGCGGTTTCAGAGAAGAAGCTAAAAATGTTCAAATGTTAACACACGATGCACGACGCACAACGCACGACGACGGACGAGAACAGATAGCAAAAGGTCACCTGAGTGACTCAGGTGACCTAAAAATAGAAAATCTGCAAAGCAACTCCACATGCTGGTATAAAGTAATCACACTTGTATGTTCAAGTCCAGTTTATATATTAAATGTAAGACAGTTTAGTATAAAGCTACGAAATAATGAATGATGATGCTAATTATGAATTAAATGAATAAATTTTCTCTGTTACAAATGGGGGCATGGTGTTTTTGTGTAACCTTGGTTCCAACTCCTTGTACTGACATGGATTTTTTTTGTTTTCTGCTCTTTGGTTACCTTGGTTCTATGTAGACACAGTCACCCACTCAGAACACCTCATCCTTGTTCTTACAGTTAAATACTGACATTTTTTGTGACCTTGGTTCTATGTAGAACCTATGTATGTCACTCACTCGAAATGTTTCATCCTTGTTCAGTTGTACTTATAGTTAAATATTGACAAGTTACACATGGGGATGTTTTTTTGTTAGTGTACCTTGGTTCTATGTAGACAAAGTCACCCACTCGGAACGTCTCGTCCTTGTACTTAAAGCAGTCTTCTCCATCTCTCTCTGACTGTTAAATGCAAAAAGAAAAAAAAGTAAAAAAAGAAAAACTAATGAATAAATCAGTAAATATAAAATAATAGTAAAAATTTAAACAAGAGGCCCATGGGCCACTTTGCTCACCTGAGCACTTCAGCTAGGAAAAAGCAGAAATCAGTCATTATAATATTGAAAAGTTTAAATAATAGTGGTCTTGGGAAGGGGAGGGGAGTGTTATGATTTGAACAAACTTGAATCTACACTATCTGAGGATGCTTCTATATTTCTATGACTAATCATGACATGTAGATTTTTTCAAGATTATTTCCTATGCATTTATCTTCTATTCCATTGTAAAACTTTGATCACCCATTTTGGCCTCTCCCTACCCCCCCCCACCCCCCCCACCCCACCCCGGTCATGATTTGAATCTACTCTCCCTGAGGATGCTTCCATATGGATATGATAAATCATGCTAAATCATGGCTTTGCTGTTCATGAGAAGATGACTTTTTACATATCTTTCCTAATGTATTCCTTTGTAAAACCTTGATCACCCATTGTGACCCCACCCTTCCCCCAGGGGTCATGATTTGAATCCAGGATCCACCTCTATAAACACTATACCCACACAGCCAAAATCCAGGGTCCACCCCTATAAACACTATACCCACACAGCCAAAATCCATGATCCACCCTTTTACAATACATGTATGTACTCACACAGCCAGAATCCAGGATCCTCTCCTCTGACTCCCGTTTTGATTGTTTATCCTCATCTTCTTTCTGTTCCTGCTCAAACTTTTTCTGTTTCTCAACTTCTAGGGCAGCCGTCAGATGTTTCTCCTGGTAACTGAGAGCTGGGGTGAGGAGTCTCTCCCCGTTACGGCAAATCTCGTCACGCTGCTTAATAAAGAACATCTGCATCTCCACGGCATCCTCATATAACTGTCAAATTGGAGAGTTAAATCAAACGTTAGACAGACAGTATACATGTACAACTGTCAACAGTGGAGAGATAAATCAGACGTTAAACAGACAATATACAGGTCTGGAGTGTAAAATATGACTCACATTTTTATTTAGTAAGCTTTCTTTAAAATGAAAAAGAAAATACATGTAGGAAATACTGCTTGAAACTCACTCTCTTTTATCATATCATGCACTGACCTTTACACATATCTAAGTTTGATATTTTCATCACCTGTTCAAATTTTGAAATTCACAAAATGTGCAGTGATTAGTTTGAAATTATGGAATAACTGTTTCAAGTTCACTCACCTGAGAATCTGTCCTACTGAGTCGTCGAGCACGCTCAAACACCTTAAACATGTCTTCCTGGAACCTGTCCATTCTGATGTATCGACCCTAAAACACAGAGATGACTCAGACTCAGTTAACATGAATATTAAATGTATCGAACCTAAAACACAGGGACAACAAACTCAGTTAACATAATTACTAAATGTATCGAACCTAAAACAAAGACAAGACTCAAACTCAGTTAACATGAATACTAAATGTATCAGCCCTAAAACACATAGATGACTCAAACTCAGTGAACATGAATACTAAATGTATGGACCCTAAAACACAGAGATGACTCAAACTCAGTTAACATGATATACTAAATGTATTGAACCTAAAACACAGAGGTCACTTAAACTATTTTAACATGAATACTAAATGTATCGACCCTAAAACACAAAGATGACTCAGACTCAATTAACATGAATACTAAATGTATCGACCCTAAAACACAGAGATGACTCAGACTCAGTTAACATAAATACTAAATGTATAAACCCTAAAACACAGAGATGACTTAAACACAGTTAACATGAATACTAAACAATTTATTATTCAATTGAGAAAATCAGAAGCATATTTTTCATTCAATAAATAGATCAATTCAGTGCTTACTTTTTCCACATTTCTTTTGATCTGATCAAAGGTCAGAGGCTTCCTACAAAACAAAAGTTCAATGGTATCACAAAGGCACAACAAACAACAGAATTTCTCCCACTACATGTATGGCAAAAAAAAAGTTTAATTACAAGGGCACAACAATGAACCTAATTTCTCCCACTACATCTATGGGAGAAAAAAAACTAGAACTGTCCAAAAGGGACAAATACCCCCCGCTGGGTTTTTCAGAGGTGCCAAATCACTAATATTTTATGGATCTATGAGGTGTTCACAATTTTCTTATTAACATTTAGAGTGAAAAAAATAATTGCTCATTATATTTTTTTTAATGAATGAAACCAAGAACAACCTAATAAAACATCAATACCAATACATTGTAATTACATTCTTCTTTAATACATTGAAAAAATAAATTGCAACTATCTGTCATCTTTTTGAGACATGACATTCTGCAAATTGATTTTTGAAAAAAAAATCAATTAATTACAAAATCAAATTAATCTTGATAACTTTATATCAAATTCATTTTAAAAATGAAAGGCTGGTCATCCTTTAACTATGTACTATGACAGACAATAAATTACAATTAAGAGAATTAAAGAACAGAGATCTTTAAATTCCCAGGAGATATAGATAACACATGCTTGATCAGAGATGCCCTAACAACGTCCCACACTGAACTCATTAATTTATCTCTAACTGGATGATGTCCACTCATTACTCCCAAGGGACAAATGGATTTACACTATCTGCTGTGTAATGTAAAAATTGTTTTTAATACTTGGTGATTTTTTTTTGTTTGTTTTAATGAATAGTTTTAAGCTGTAGTTCACATTTTTGTACAGATGTTCTAGATTCTGTGTCTCAAACCTTAGAAATAAACCCAAAATGACTAAGTCAATAAAAATGAAAAAAAAAACTGTAAAATGCAGAAAAATTACCAAATAATGTTGAAAATACCAGGTGCACATCTTCATATGGTAAATAATGAGTGTACAAATTTTCATACAATTCTATGAAATAGTCTTTGAGAAAAGGTCAGGACAAAACCACATAATAAAAATGAAAAAAACACCTGTAAAATGCAGAAAAATTATTCAATCATGATGAAAATACCAGGTGCAAATCTTCATATGGTGAATAATAAGTGTACAAATTTTTAGACAAATCTATGCAATAGTCTCTGAGAAACGCTCTGGACAAAATCTTGTCTACAGACAGACGAACAGACAGACGGACATGGTGATTCCAATATACCCCCCCTAAACTTCGTTTGCGGGGGGTATAAAAAGAGTAAAGCACCTCTTTGATTTCTAGGACAAGAGGCCAATGGGCCACAACACTACAAATGATTGCTTGATTGTATGTTGTTTTACGTCACCATTTACCGGTGAAGGGGTTCAAATTTAGACTTTACTCGGCACTCAGGACCATTGAGAAGTGAGGGATCTTTATCATGCCAATGCCTGCTATGACACGGGGCCTCAGTTTTTAAAGACCCGCAACTTTCACTTCTACATGCTGAGTGCTTGGTGAAGGAACAGTTGCTACCTATTTTTTATCGACTTAGGTCAGTCGCAACAGAAATATATATGACCTTCCGACCACAGAGCGAGCCCTCTACCAACTGACCTACCATGACGATCACTAGCAATAAGGAAGCTATGATCTAACCGGTGTTGAATACACACAACATTGGGATGATTTAATATCAATACAATCAACATGAGAAGTCTAGAGGAGATTTCCTGTACACAGGCAGTATGTAAAATTTAGATCTCTGAGGTAGGGCCAAATTCTTTTTTTTAAAACAGCTGATATACACAACTTAGGTATGTTTTGCTTATTAATATGATTTAGTGTGCTCTTGCAATGCTTGAAAAGATTCTTTCTAATCCCTGTAAAATTCTTATCCCCTTTTGTAGCCTCTATTTAAAAGTTACTTACTCCTTCATTTTGGACACTGCTCCAATACAACAGTAACTAATTCATTAGTTAGTTATACCTTCAGTTTGGATGTGCTCCAATACAACAGTAACTAATTCACTAGTTAGTTACAACTTCAGTTTGGATGTGCTCCAATACAACAGTAACTAAATCACTAGTTACCATGGTTACTTACTCTTTCAGTTTGGACGTCTCTAAATCCTCATCTGGGTCTCTCTCTGGAAGCTCCGCAAACGAGTCACTATAGCAACGACCCTCTTCATCCTGTCATAGACAAGTAGAGTATTTCACCATTAATTTTATTTATAGCAATATGGAGATTCTCATCTCTTTCAATATTTTTTATTTTAAATTTTACAGAAAATAGATTCTGATATTTCCAAGAATATTGAATTCTTTTGGGTGAAACAAGGAATTGTTAGTACACTGACAAAGTTTAAAAGAATCCAATGGTGGTTGTAGGTAGATATAAATAGATCACTGTATGTTAATTCACCTGGTGATTGTAGGTATAGATATAAATAATTTACCTGGTGATTATAAATACATGTAGATATAGATAGGACATGCTTGATAATTTACCTGGTAAATGTAGGCAGATATAGATAATTTACCTGGTGATTGTAGGTAGATATAGATAATTTACCTGGTGATTGTAGGTAGATATAAATAGATTGGTCATCATCTCCATGACTAGAGCCCTCACATCTGGGACATCATTTGTTCCATCATCTGTCAGCTCCATTTTCTTCTCCAAAACGAGACGCTGTAGCGTCAGGGCGTCCTACAAACAGACACAAATCAAAAACAATGCTGTAATGTTGGGTGTTCTGAGATTAAAACAAACAGTATCACAATTTATTAAAGGTCAGACAAGAAATATCAGAACAGTCAGCCAATCAGATTTCAGCATTACAAGTCAGATAATAAATATCAGAACAGTCAGCCAATCAGACTTCAGCATTACAGGTCATACATAACCATGGATATAATCACTGGAAAAGGGGGAATTAGACATACGTTTACGTTTTAACATGTTTAAAGAAAAATATTTAGTTCACTCTATTTAATTAGGAAACAAAGATGAGTAAAATTTTCACAATTTCAACCTGAGTGAACTTCTGGGAAGTTGTTTTTTTTTCTATAAAAATATATCTGTTACAACACTGTGATTGAATTTACTTAATAGTCCAAACTTGCTTTCTCAAACTCAATGGGACTAAGAAAAAAACTTTGAGATATCTGAAGATTTGAGATATCAGGGGTAAAATACTTTGAGAATAAGTAGTTGGGACTTCCAAATCACTTCAACATGTCCATGGTATTTGAGATATCAGCGAATGAGATACTGAAGTTCAACTGTATTTAATCAATAAATACCTTGTAAATGAGTGAGTCTGGTTCATTATATTTACAAGCATTGTCAAACATCTGTACAAAGTCCGCAGTGATGTCTTCTATTGATTCATACTGATTCTGTTGGACCTTCAGTAGAATTTTCTGCATGTCGATTGGTCGCTTAATGACCTCGTAATAATCCGGGTACTCCTGTTACAAGATGGGGACAGTTTATATACAAATATAACGTGTCTGTATTGGATTCTTCAAGAATTAGACATTTATAGAGTACACTTACAGTTTTCAGTGGCAGCTTCAGGAAGGGGAGGGCAAGGTCACGACCTTTAGCATCCTGGTAATTACTGACTGCGTCGTACATTTCCTGGAGACGAACAGGAAGCAGAGTCTGGGACTTTGCCTTGAGACGACTGACCAATGAAAGGGGGTTATCATCATAATCACTCAAATCACAGGTATATTAAAGTGAATTTACAATGTAAAAATATTTAAATCAAGCAATATACATACTGAAAAATAAATAAGATCTGTAATCTATTTATAGAATCTGTAATTAGAATTTACTTCAACATCTCCCTCTTTCAAATTTATCATTCATATAAATTACTTTAAAATATCATTATCAGATATCTCATTCTAACATGTTCTAAGATATCAGCTACTCTTAAGATATTAGATACTTCATAGACAGATAGATATCAGATACTTTTTAGGTATCAGATAATTCTTACATATCAGAAACTCTTAAGATAACAGGTAGTTCATAGATATTTCTTAGATATCAGATACTTCTAGATATCAGATACTCATAGAGATAATTCTTATATAACTATGAGCATGATGTTACTATTTCTACATTTACTGTAGCATTTACATTATTTTTAACGTCATTGATCACCAGCATCTGAAATAGTTCTAAACATTCAACTAACATTAGGTAAAAAATAACTTCAAAGGAACCAACAACTTGACAAATTCATGCAGTAAGATTTTTATTACCCTCTTGGTTTTTCAGCTTTTTTTCCAATGCTATAAATAGCACAACAAAGTAAGATACTCAGATAAGCCTAAAGCTATGAATAACATTTAAATATCTCAGATTTGCTGAACATAAATGAAGTTTGACAAGATGCCTCCACAGCCATCATGAAGATGCAGCAACAGCCATCAAAAACATGAAGTCCGAAATATATTTTAACAGAATTTAAATCCATAAGGTGCTAAATATTTGAAATGGAATAAACATTCATGGAAACCAGGAAAATATATATAAATATATATAGGACATCCCCAAAAAAATAGCTGACTATTAAGGGGTATTGAAAACAGATTTATTTAAGAGATATTATGATTTAGTTTGTGAATAAAGAGATCAAGCGCATATGCTGTGCATTTACGTTTTATTTACAGCCTGGTACAAAAATGAAAAAAAAAATATGGAAATTGTAATGGCTTTACATATATTACAGTTACTTTTGAATATACATTGCAAACAAAAATGATAATGAGAGGTCTAAAGAAAAATCATCCAAGTAATCGGGTTCTCAGTCAGAAAATTAAGCGTCGAGTAACCAGTTACTAAATACTGTCCGATTTATTAACAACACTACACTAAATACACGTATAAAGTACAACATGTACAAAAATGGAGAATTAAAGCAAAATATGAAATAAAATAAATAAATCCTAAAACACTCTGCATTCAGAAAAAAGTTAGAGAAAGTGCAAGAGTATAGAGTGCTGGGAACTAGCAAAGCAGTACATCTAAATCACTGTTAATAATAATTATTATGTCCTGAATGAATAATTCTCGCACTAAATAGTGCTATCAAATACAAGAGAATGTTCACATGTTTTATATATTGTAAATCATAATTATATATATGTTAAATATAAAACATTTCATTCAATGACTCTAATGATAATAATTTGATTTGAACATTTCCCCCCTCCCTATCCCCCTATCTGTTCCCCAATCAAAGTACACACTGCCTTTCATACAGTATTAATAAAGTTTTAATTCATAATCACTTTGTTATCTGCTTGTCTAATTCATGTTATGACTACAAAAACTACAGCAGCTAATAAGAGAGTGATTCCATCAGGATTAATCAAGCACTGAGAAAAAGTTTGTTTCTTTTTCTACTGTGGTCTTTTTTCTTTTAATGTAAATTTCATTTAGAAAAGAAACTCAAGCATTTCAAAACAATAGGAAAATTCATTGTATAATGAATTTTATTATTAAAAGAAGTGGATCCAGCCTTAAATTTGTTCTTCTTACTGAGATCAAATCATGATGAAACCCTAATGAGAGATGGGTGTATATATATAAAGAAGAGAGGAAGCACAACACTTACAGGTACCTTTTGCTGAGCGCCGCTCGCCGGGACTCGATCACATGACAGATCTGTTTCCACTTTGTTTTGAGGACTTTCTCCAGCTGTTCGGCGTCCTGGTACACCAGCGATTCCTCCTCATTGTAGAGACGTGCGTTATTAAACAGGCGCTCGAAATCCGTGATAATATGCTGCTCACTGGGGTACTACAGAGAGAAAAGTTCAGTGGGATATTTCACAAGTTCTTAACATAAGGAACATTTGCCTTGTTTGTCAAGAATTTGGCCTCCATCATTGACAGGCCAATATTCACCTTGTCCACTGAGAGTTTGGCATCTATCAATCACTGACAGGTCATTAATTACCTTATCTGCCCTGAGTTTGGCTTCTATCATTGACAGGTCAATAATTACCTTCTGTGCTATTAGTTTGGCCTCTATCATTGAATGGTCAATAATTACCTTGTTTGCCCTGAGTTTGGCTTTTACCATTGAAAGGTCAATAATTACCTGGTCTGCCCTGAGTTTGGCCACTGTCATTGACAGGTCAATAATTTCCTGGTCTGCCCTGAGTTTGGCCACTATCATTGAAAGGTCAATAATTACCTTGTCTGCCCTGAGTTTGGCCTCTATCATTGAAAAGTCAATAATTACCTTGTCTGCCCTGGGTTTGACCTGTATCATTGAAAGGTCAATAATTACCTTGTCTGCCTTGAGTTTGGTTTTTATCATTGAAAGGTCAATAATTACCTTGTCTGTTCTGAGATTGGCCTCTAGCATTGACAGGGTCAATAATTACCTTGTCTGCCCTGAGTTTGGCCTCTATCATTGACAGGTCAATAATTACCTTGTCTGTCCTGAGTTTGGCCTCTATCATTGACAGGTCAATAATTACCTTGTTGGCCCTGAGTTTGGCCTCTATCATTGACAGGTCAATAATTACCTTGTCGGCCCTGAGTTTGGCCTCTATCATTGACAGGTCTATAGGATTTGTGATGACTTGATAGTAGTCAGGGTAGTCCCTCTTTGATGGTAGCTGCATGAAGATGTATCTTAATGGTCGTCCATCGGGGTCCTACAATGATACAGTAAGGATTCAGTTAATGATACAGTAATTATTCAGTAGTATCAAGTAGGTCCTACAATGATACAGTAAGGATTCACTAATGATACAGTAATTATTCCATAACCTCCACATGTTAACTCTGACTTACCGTGGCATCAAACACGGATCTGTACAGTGTCCATAGCCTGCGTTTCATCATCTCCTCTGGAGTTGCTCGCTTTGCACGCTTCTTATCGCTGTCAGAGAGCCCGGTGCCTCGGCGCTGCTTACTGGAGGAACTTGCCTGGCTGTCCTCATCAAAAAACTCACGAGAAATCTTCTGGAACAGAAACAACCCTTATCACATTTATACTGTCTCATGTTAAAAATCTTCATCAACAGACTAAGTTTGAAGTTCTCTACAACTGACTGAGTTAGAAGTCTTCTAGTATAGAACTAAGCCTAATACATTTATATTGTCTAGGGACCAAGTTCGAAACTCCAGAACAGAAACAAGCCAACATTACCCTGGCCTCTACAAAAACTTGCATTATGTTTTGTTCTTCACTGACAATGCCCAAACAAATAAATATGTTATACACCAAATATTTACTATATTTTCAAACCTTTTAAAGGATGAGAGGCCCATGGGCCTCAACACTGAGTCAGATTTCACTTCCTGAGAAAAGAAAAAGTAAATAAAAGAAACCCCAAGGATGAAATGCTTGATGTCAACAATTTTAACCTATAAAAACAACATGAAAATTTCTAGGATCTCCGTGTTAATAAATCATTTGCATTGGGGTTAATTTTGTGGAAGTTAAAAGAACTGACAAACACATACATAACCTAATGTTATGTACCTGTTTTTAAAACCATTTGGGTGGTGTTAAATTATGCGAAACTTCACTCATCATTGTGATTTTCTGACAAAATTAATTTTAATTTTTCCTTAAACACTTTTTAGCTAACATTCCCAATGAAAATAAATACCGTAAATCTGGAAATTTTTACGTCGATTTATATTTGCGAATCTGGGTCAAAAAGCTGTTGATCAATTTTTACGTTTCAAAATTTTGCAAACTGTCATTGGCACTAAAATTAAAAAGCGCTTAAAATTTTCAACACAGTTTATAAGTTACGCATGTACATACAATAAATTACACATATACTTACAGTATTAAATGATGCCAACGTTGTTAGATAAAACAAATGGCCTCTCTTTCTTGGAGAAATACTTTAAAAGAGAAATACTGCATGTCAAACCATCGTAGTGTAGGTAAGTACTCTCCACGCACGGAATATCATGTCGGGTAATTACATAAATTAGTTTGTAGAATAAACAGGTTTCTTAAAATGACCACTGCTTACTAGCACCTGTTCACGGGGTAAAAACAGACACCAGCTTTCACCAAAATTTTCCTTTACATTTTTAGTTGCTTATTTTTATGAAAAATATTTTTGCGAATGCAATGCACGCGCAAATTTGCTAAAAATTTATCTACAGTAAAAATTTCCAGATTTACGGTATCACTATTGCTTTAGAAGAAAAAAAATATCTTACACAGATAGAAAAATGTGTTTTGTGCACCCAGGAAACACTATTACAAAGTCAATCATTTTTTAAAAAAGATTTTTAAAGATTTTTCCTATATATTTCTTCGTAAAACTTTGATCTTTTGTGGCCCAGCCTATGCCAGGGTATCATGATTTGAACAAATTTGAATATACATAATGTAGTGAAGCTTTCACAAAAGTTTTGTCTAGACTGGTCCAGTGGTTCTTGAGAAAATTTTTGAAAGATGCCAGTAATATTTCACTAATTCTAAATTATCTCCCCTTAGAAGATGACATGGTCCTTCATTTGAATACCCTTCACCAAAAGATAATTTGTGGAAGTATGGTTGAAACTGGCCAGTGGTTTTTGACAAGAGACAAATTTGAAAAGTATTAGATGGACAGACAGCTAGACAGACAGATGTCATACAAAAAGTGATCAGAAAAGCCCACTTGAACTTTTTAGCTCAGATGAACTAACAAGATCTTTTTTTTTAAAATTTTTCTCACATGCTTTGTTAATTTCATGATGAAACTAGAAGTAAGCAATGTGCTCACAAAATGATACCCCCGTCCCCACTTCCAGGACAGTGTAATGGTAAAGTCCATGTTTTGCTATCAGAAAGCCCAAATATCTGTACAATCAAAATGTAAGACAGTGCACAATGGCACTATGTAATAAAGATTCTGTGATAGCCTCATTGAATTTTAATCAGTGGTAAAGGAGGAGTTTTAAATGAGAGATGGGTACCCCCAATATTATAGAAAGAATGTCAGTGTCCATGCTTTGCTATGGGTAACAGGACAGACGGGAGGACAGACAGATGGGACAGACAGACTGAGACCCCCGTCACTATATACCCCTGCTTTTCAAGTGGGAGGCATAAAAAAACAATAAGTGAAGCCATTCAAGAATGTTATCCAGAAAAGAAGGAGATGCTTGTTCCTCAATGGTTGAACATAAAACCCTACAACTCCATCAAAGCTCCCTACTGCTGCACCACCAACAGGAAATTATAAGTTTTTTTACCTTAATGTTTGACATTAATAAAAGTTTAGATTATGTAGCATTCAATCTTAACTGATACAGACACATCAACAAAAGCTGAGATTTGGTAAAAGCCTTTAATCTGCCTGTGTATGTGTGGGGTAGGGTGGGGTGGGGTGGGGGATAAAGTCCCCTGAATTTCTTCTCACTTACCATCACGGGCAGGTCAAACTGAGAAGAGGAAATGTCATCCAGACTCAGATCCTGGTAATAAAGAACTAACATCAACACCACAGACATTTACTGACAGTCTTTCTCTATGTTCAATCATCATTTCAATAACACATTTGTATCTTATCTGCTTTAAAAGTTTATTGAAAAATGTTCAGGGAAAAGTTTTTCACTTTTCAATTTAAATGCATGTTTTAAAATACTGATATAAACTTTAATAACCTAATAGATAACAGTTTATAAAAGAATAAGAAAAAATTTAAATAATATAAATGTAATAATTACAGGCAGGATGCAAGCAAGCATTATGGGTAATGCAACTGAATATGCTGACTACTAGAGTGTTGTAACACTACTCCCTCCCCTTTCCCCCTTTAATTCTTAAATATGGTACAGCCAATGTAAAAGCACCTGAGAAAAAATTCACAATGAACATTACAAAGTTTTAAAACAAGAGGTCCAAGGGTCTTGAATCGCTCTTCTTATCTAAGCCTCTTAATATCCTTAATATTTAGATAAAACCTTGAAATTCAACAAGAGGCCCATGGGCCACAGCGCTCACCTGAGTAACTTTGGCCTTGCTGTTTTTCACCCGATTTCTCCCCCCCCCCCCCCCCCCCCCCCGTAGTACTTATTGTGGCCCCTATATATTTCAATGTAAAACTTGGATTCCCTATTGTGGCCCCGCCCTACCCCCGGGGGTCATGATCTGAACAATTTAGAATCTACATAACCCCAGCATGCTTCCAAGTAAGTTTCAGCTTTTCTGGCCCAGTGGTTCTTGAGAAGAAGATTTTAAAAGATTTTTCCTATATATTTCAATGTAAAACTTGGATTCCCTATTAAGGCCCCGCCCTACCCCCGGGGGTCATGATTTGAACAATTTAGAATCTACACTACCCCAGCATGCTTCCACATAAGTTTCAGCTTTTCTGGCCCAGTGGTTCTTGAGAAGAATATTTTAAAAGATTTTTCCTATATATTTCAATGTAAAACTTGGATTCCCTATTGTGGCCCCGCCCTACCCCCGGGGGTCATGATTTGAACAATTTAGAATCTACACTACCCCAGCATGCTTCCACATAAGTTTCAGCTTTTCAGGTCCAGTGGTTCTTGAGAAGAAGATTTTTAAAGATTTTTCCTATATATTTCAATGTAAAACTTGGATTTTCTATTGTGGCCCTGCCCTACCCCCGGGGGTCATGATTTGAATAATTTAGAATCTACACTACCCCAGCATGCTTCCACATAAGTTTCAGCTTTTCAGGCCCAGTTGTTCTTGAGGAGAAGATTTTTAAAGATTTTTCCTAGATATTTCAATGTAAAACTTGGATTCCCTATTATGGCCCCGCCCTACCCCTGGGGGTCATGATTTGAACAATTTAGAATCTACACTACCCCAGGATGCTTCCATATAAGTTTCAGCTTTACTGGCCCTGTGGTTCTTGAGAAGATTTTTTAATGACCCCACCCTATTTTTGTCTTCTCTTGATTATCTCCCCTTGTGAGGGGACTTGGCCCTTCATTTTAACAATTTAAATTCCCCTTCACCCAAGGATGCTTTGTACCAAGTTTGGTCAAAATTGGCCCAGTGGTTCTTGAGAAGAAGTCAAAAATGTGAAAAGTTTACAGACGGACGGACAGACAGACAGACAGACGGACAGACGGACGGACGGACGACGGACAAAATGTGATCAGAAAAGCTCACTTGAGCCTTCGGCTCAGGTGAGCTAAAAAGCAGGTTAATGTGACCTACTTTTTGACTCTGTGAACCAAAATGAATCAACTGACATTTGATGATTCTAAGCTTATTATTTTTAATAAATAGATATAGTCTTGAAATTCCAAAAGTAGGACACCATGACCTACTGTTTAGTTGAATCACTCTGAGGTATGCACCAACTGACAAAGTTTGATGATTTTAAGCCAATTAGTATCTGAAATATTAAAATATATACATGGAATTCCAAAAGTTGGTCACCATGACCTACTTTTTAGCTGACACATTCCGAGGAACCAAGATGTATCAACTGACAAAGTTTGATGATTTTAAGCCTATTATCATCCAAAATATTTAGATATAGCCATAAAATTCAAGAAGTAGGTCATTGTGACCTACTTTTTGGTTGACACACTCTGAAGACCCAAGATGCATCAACTAAAAAAACTTTGATGATTCTAAGCCACTTAATATCCAAATATTTAGATATAGCCATGAAATTCCAAAAGTAGGTCAGGAAGAACTACTTCTTGATTGTCACACTTCAAGAACACAAGATGCATCAACTGACAAAGTTCGGTGACTCCAAGTCTCTTTTAATCCAAAATATTTAGATATGGTCAGGGTGACCTACTTTTTAGTTAATATACTTCGAGGACCCAAAATGCATCAACTGACAAAGTTTGATAATTCTAGGCCTCTAACTATTTGAAATATTCAGATACAACCTTCAAATTCCAAAAGTAGGTCATGGTGACCTACTTATTAGTTGACACACTCCAAGGACTCAACATGCATCAACTGACAAAGTTTGATGATTCTAGGCCAATTAGTATCTGAAATACTTTAATATACCAATAAAATTCCCAAAGTAGGTCATAGTGACCTACTTTTTGATTGACACACTCGGAGGACTCAAGATGATTCAACTGACAAAGTTTGATTCCTAGGCTTCATAGTGTCAAAAATATGCCTCTTGAACAATTTGAAAATGAATATGTGTGAAAAGCAAAAAGTAGGTTATTATGACCTACTTTCTGACAAATATGTTTCAAGGCTGCAAGTTGCATCAACTTACAAAATTTGATGATTCTAAACCTCTCAGTATCTGAAATAATGGCCTTAAATATTTTGAAAATGATTAGTCATAAAATTCAAAAAGTAGGTCATAGTGACCTACTTTTTGGTTGAAACACTTCAAAGGTTCATGATGAATTTACAGTGGGACTTATGAGGTTTTATACATCATACATGTATATCATATACTGATCTAAACAAATGGCACACTTTTTTGTTAAGACCAAAAGTCTTTTGTTTCTTTTAAGTTTCTTTTGAAAAAAATAGTCTTATTTAATAAACTTGTCTGTTTCTTAATTATACTGAATACAAAACAAACCTGTACTGTTACAGCAGTTTACAGAAGAAAAAAAAGAAAGAAATTGACCATATTAAGTGCATTTATCCTAGAACTTTTTTCCCACGTTATTTAATTTCTACAATTTATTCTGTCATAAATAAATCTCAAGATAATTGTTTATCTCATCACTGAGAAAATTGTTTAAATTTGGGAATTAAGTCTGAACATGCCATCAGCAATTGTTTTAAACTGGTACAAATTCAAATCCATTCCATGAAAATACAAAACACACCAAGCACATTGACTAACTCTGTGTCACTCTGATGTGATGAAATGTACAACACAATTTAATACAACATCTATAATCAAGTCCTATATTAAATGTAAAAGGGTTACAACATCCATAGTCAACCAATATCATTCCTACATCAAAACAGCAACACATCAAAGATGCATGATATTAGTCATTACATGCCAGCAATAAAAGGTACAAGGTCTACATCTCCACACCGGACATTACTACTTCATATGATAGAAATGTCCCTTTGTAGCAACATTTCATACAACACACAAACTCATAACTCTGTCACAAAAGGGGGGCATAATGAGGAATCTATTTCCTCAAACTGTCTGCAAAGAATACACACAAGCACAGCAGAAATAATAATGTATTAGGTTTATTACAACAACAAATCTGGGTACACATATAGAATCCACTGTCCTCAAGTTCTCAGTCATTCCAACAAGAAATCATCACAGTCCTCCCAGACATATCTGGTTTAGGACCTTTACAATACATTTACAATACATTATTGGTCTTTTTTAAAACTATAATTTCTTGGTGGGAATGCTAAATCTTGTCAGGAACAGTAACTCTGTCAGTCTTACCTTGTCAGGAACAGTAACTCTGCCAGTCTTACCTTGTTTCCTTCGAGTCGATCCAGTTCTCTCTTTCTGTCCATCATCACCTTCTGTAGAATCACAGCATGCTAAAAATAGAAACATGATAATACTTCTTTAGTATCATAGCATGCTAAAAATAGAAACATAATATTCTGTAGAATCACAGCATGCTAAAAATAAAAACAAGAGGCCCAAGGGCCTAGAATCGCTCTTCTGATAAACTGTACAACCTATCACTTCTATTTGAAGCCTCTAAGTATCCTGTATATTTAGATAAACTCTTGAAATTCCAATTCACATTCTGAGAACCCAAGATGATTCTAAGCCATCTAGTACCCGAGAGCTGGTCAGGTGACCTACTTATCACTTGTCATTCTCTTAGGACCCATCAACTAAGTATGATGATTCTAAGCCAAATATTACCTAAATATTAAAATTATAACCATAAAATTTTATAAGTAGGTCAAAGTGACCTACTTTTCAGTTGTTGTACTCCAAGGACCCAAGATGCATCAACTAACAAAGTTTGATGATTCTAAGCCAATTAGTACCCAAAATATTTAATTGAAGCCATAAATTTTCAAAAGTAGGTCACGGTGACCTACTTTTCAGTTGTTGTACTCCAAGGACCCAAGATGCATCAACTGACAAGATTTGATGATTCTAAGCCAATTAGTACCCAAAATATTTAATTAAAGCCATAAATTTTCAAAAGTAGGTCAAGGTGACCTACTTTTCAGTCAACCTACTCCAAGGACCCAAGATGCATTAACTGACAAATTTTGATGATTCTAAGCCAAATGGTTCCTGAAAATATTAAATACAGCCATAAAATTTCAAAAGTAGGTCACCTCAAGAATTATACCTACTTTTCAGTTGTCGTACTCCAAGGACCCAAGATGCATCAACTGACAAAGTTTGATGATTCTAAGCCAATACGTACTTGAAATATTTAATTAAAGCGATAAATTTTCAAAAGTAGGTCACGGTGACCTACTTTTCAGTCGACCTACTCCGAAGACCCAAGATGCATCAACTGACAAAGTTTGATGATTCTAAGCCAATTAGTACTTGAAATATTTTATTAAAGCCGTAAATTTTCAAAAGTAGGTCACGGTGACCTACTTTTCAGTCGACCTACTCCGAAGACCCACGATGCATCAACTGACAAAGTTTGATGATTCTAAGGAAATTAGTACCTGAAATATTTAATTAAAGCGATAAATTTTCAAAAGTAGGTCACGGTGACCTACTTTTCAGTCGACCTACTCCAAAGACCCAAGATGCATCAACTGACAAAGTTTGATGATTCTAAGCCAATTAGTACCTGAAATATTCAATTAAAGCCATAAATTTTTTTAAAGTAGGTCATGGTGACCTACTTTTCAGTTGACGTTTTTCGAGGACCCAAGATGCATCAACTTACAAAGTTCTATTATCATAGACTTTAAAATGTCCAAATTATGCCTCTAAAACGCTTTGAAATCGAATGCCTGTAAAGGTCAAAAAGTAGGTCACTGTGACCTACTTTTTAATAAATATGTTTTATGGCCCCAAGATGCATCATCTTACAAGATTTAATGATTCTAAACCTCTCGGTATTCGAATTAATGACCTTAATTGTTTTGAAAAAGATTAGCCATAAAATTCAGAAAGTAGGTCAAGGTGACCTACTTTTTAGTTGACGTACTTTGAGGACCCAAGATGCATCAACTGACAAAGTTTGATGATCATAGGCCTTAAATTGTTCAAAATATGCCTCTAAATCATTTTGAAAAAGAATGGCCTCAAAATTTAAAAAGTAGGTCACCGTGACCTACTTTTGAGTCAACATGATATGAGGTCCTTAGATGCATCAACTGACAAGATTTGATGATCCTAGTCCTTATAGTAAGCAAAATATCAACATTTTAATAAAATGTAATTTTTGGTCAACTTTGAAGTGACCTTGAGACCATGCCCTTTGCCCCAGGGTATATCCCCATGCAAATTTTAATCTAGAACATATCCTCATCCTTTTGTGTAAGTTTGGTGATAATCTGCCCAGTGGTTCTTGAGAAGAAGATTTTTTAGCAACCAGTACTTTTGTTTCTATTTTCCTAATTATCTCTCCTTGTTTAAGGGTCAAAACCCTAGTTTTAGTAAACAAGAGGCCCAAGGGCCTTAACGGTCCCGTGAGTATGATACAACAATTTAAAGGATGCAGAGAGTATAAAATGAACTGAAAGGTGAAGCTTTGTTGCCCAAAAGCAAGAAAAATAGAGTGATCATGATCAACAAAATAATTGGTCTTAATATTCATTAACAGTTCATAAATTAGGTTCTAATCTGTTCCCCATTTATCACTATCACCATACAGTATATTAACAAATTATCAATGCTTCTGTACTATTTTAATTCTTTGTTGAAATCTCTTACATTGGCCTCTCTTGGTCTTTGATGAACATTTAATAAGATAAGTTATTTTTGTCTCATTTTTATTTATCTACTACTTACAAGTCTAGTATCTGATCATTAAAACTATGAAAGTACTTTTTGTATTATACAATAAAAGTTTTTGCATAATTCTCTTATTCTATTTACCTTTCAAGTACATTATTTACAGTGATAAATTATCAAAAGTAAATGGCAAAGGGGAATAACTCCTCTCAGTAGAATACAAACTAATAGAGCCCTGGCCAGGACCAGAACACTTGACCAAATGGTCCAGATGTTCAAAAATCTGGTAAAAATTCCCTTCCTTATAAAAACTTTTACTCTGTTTGCCTCAGATATGCCCAGGTGCGGAAAAGATTTTTAAATAAACAATGCATTTTTACTACAGATTCACTATATTATCAATAGAGCCCCCCCCCCCCCCCCCCCCGAAACACCAGAGCTTCTGACCCTGGGACCATACGTTTGCTCATCATAACTAATCACTTTGTTTATCTGCTTAACACTAAGGAGCAAAACAGGATTATTTAATAGAATTAATGCATTTTCACTAAATTATCAAGAGCCCCACCCTCACACCAGCACATCTGACCCAGGGGTCATGAAATTCACTACTCTGGAAGAAGCACGCTTGCTTATCATAACTATACACTTAGCCTCTTTGCTTTTTTAACCAGAAGAAGAAAAGAATATTTTCAAAGAAATTTTGCTTTTTCACTTTATAATCAATAGAAGCCCCCCCCCCCCCAACCCTTAAACCTGGGGTCATAAAATTCACAATTTTGGAAGAGGCACTCTTGTTCATCATAACTATGTACTTAGTTAGCCCCGCCCTAGCACCAGAACTCCTGTCCCCGGGGCCATGAATTTCACAATTTTGGAAGAGGCATCCTTGCTTATCATAACAATGTACTTAGTTTGTTTAAATAATACCCAGGTGCAGAGAAAAAGATTTTTAAAGAATTAAAACATTTTCATTTTATAATCAATAGAGCCCCACCCTAACACCAGAACCCCTGATCCAGGGGCCACGAATTTCACAATTTTGAAAGATGCATCCTTGATTATCATAACTATGTATTTCATGTGTTTCAATAATACCCAGGAGTAGAGAAAAAGATTTTCAAAGAATTAATGCATTTTCATTATATAATCAATAGAGCCCCACCCTAGCACCAGAACCCCTGATCCAGGGGCCAAGAAATTCACAATTTTGAAAGAGGCACTCTTGCTCATCATAACTATATACTTAGTTACTGAATTTAATACCCAGGAGCAGAGAAGAAGATTTTCAAAGAATTAATGCATTTTCACTATATAATCAATAGAGTCCCATCCTAACACTAGAACTCCTGACCCTGGGGCCATGAAATTCACAATTTTGGAAGAGGCACTCTTGCTCATCCTTACTATGTACTTAGTAAGTTTATTAAATACCCAGGAGCAGAGAAGAAGATTTTCAATGAATAAATGCATTTTCACTATATAATCAATAGAGCCCCGCCCTAACACCAGAACCCCTGACCCTGGGGCCATGAATTTCACAATTTTTGGAAGAGGCACTCTTACTCATCATAACTATATACTAAGTTAGTTTATTTAATACCCAGGAGCAGAGAAGAAGATTTTCAAAGAATTAATGCATTTTCACTATATAATCAATAGAGCCCCGCCCGAACACCAGAACCCCTGCCCCTGGGGCTATGAATTTCACAACTTTGGAAGAGTCACTCTTACTCATCATAACTATATACTTAGTTAGTTCATTTAGTACCCAGGAGCAGAGAAGAAGATTTTCAAAGAAATAATGCATTTTCACTATATGATCTATATAGCCCCGCCCTAGCACCAGAACCCCTGACCCTGGGGTCATGAATTTCACAAATTTGGTAGAGGACTCAATGCTTATTACAATGATGCCAACAGTTTGACTGCTTGATGTCCAGGAGTAAAGAAGAAGATTTTTAAAGATTGCATTAATTTTGGTGGTTTTAGCCCCACCCCTCAGGCCCCAGGGGGGCAGGGACCATGAAATTCACAATTTTTGTTCCCCTTCACCCATAGATGCTATATGCCAAATTTAGTTGAAATTGGTTGAGCGGTTTCAGAGAAGAAGCTAAAAATGTTCAAATGTTAACGCACATCGCACGACGCACGCCGACAGACAAAAACGGATAGCAATAGGTCACCTGAGTGACTCAGGTGACCTAAAAAGGGAGCCCTTGGGCCAAGGATACCCTGTGACAAATTTGACAATAATTGGCCAAGGGGTTCTTGAGATATGGCCCATATTCTAACAAGAGGCCCAAGGTCCTTAACGGTCACCTGAGTATAATACAACAATTTAGAAGTTTAATACACTGACAGATGACGCTTTGTTGCCCTAAAGCAAGAGAAGTAGGAAGATCAGGATCAACAAAATAATTAGTCTAGTATTCAGTATCAACTCATAACTTAAGTTCTAATCTGTCCCCCACTTAATATTATCACCATGCAGACTATTAACAAACTATTAGTGCTTCTGTACTATTTTTAAACCCATATTAAGGAGGTTGGATCCTGCCATCAAAAGTAATGAGAATTTTTTATCAAGTATATTTTTAGAATTTATACACATAGCTTTATTAAAAATCAAAACAAAAAATGGGGGTCAATGCGCTTCTTTTGGCGCTACAGAGCATTTAGTTTGACCTTTTTGCACTGTAAATACGTCTTACACATAAATCAATTTTTAAAGTTTTTCCTTCAATATTTTTTGTTCAAATAAATTATGGTGAACAAACACAGTCTTATTTCATCTTAAATAGACACATTAAAATTTGTAACAACGAAGAAATTTTTGAATTACTCCGCATGTTCAATTATTTGACCTTTTTGCACTCAAACATTTTCATTTTTCTGGTATTAAAATTTAACAAGCAAAAAAAATCATTTGAAAGTAATGACATTTTACTGAATTTAAGAAGAATGATTAAAAGTATCGTATATATTCAGAAAAGAAAATTAAAAGTGGAGGTCTGTGATGTTAATTTTTAGATATTACTAAAATAGTGCTAATTTTAAGCTTAAATTAGGGCTATTTTTTTCTTCATTTCCACAATATATTTGCTATATTTATCAAATATGATGATAGAATTCATGACAGTTTTTTAAATAGATAATTTAGGACCAGTATAAAACAGTTCACTGCACAAAAGAACTATGTGTGCAGACTACATGTAAAAATAGGAATCCAAACTTAACATACTTTTAATTCTTCGAAAGAGAAAAAATGATCATTTTCTTCTAAAAAACCTTCCGCCACAAAATATAGTTCCTCACTTAATGCTTTTGGTATGGAATTTAATCATGGAGTTTTAACTGAATATAGTTAAATTGGCATTGTAGAATCCAAATTTATTGTAAGAATTAAAACATTATGCAGAATTTTTGAAATATAGGTTAAGATAAGAATCTGCTCAAAAGCTCAGGAGCGAACCTCGTTAAGACCTCTAGCATTGACCTCTCTTATGGTCTTTGAAGAACTTTTAATAAGATAAGTTATTTTTGTCTCATTTTATTTATCTATTACTTACAGGTCTGCCTGATTATTAAAACTAAGAAAGTACTTTTTGAATTATACGATAAACATTCTTGCATAATTATCTTATTCTATTAGTCTTTCAAATACATTATTTACAGTGATTAATTATCAAAGGTGAATGAAAAAGGGGAATAACTTCTCTCTGTAGAATACAAATTAATAGAGCCCTGTCCAGGACCAGAATGCTTAGACAAATTGTCCAGATGTTCAAAAATCTGGTAGAAATACGCTTACTTATATCATTTAAACTTTTACTCAGTTTGCTTTCGATATGCCCAGAAGCAGAGAAGAATTTCACAGGTACAATGCATTTTCACTACAGATTCAACAAAGCCTTACCCTAACACCAGAACCCAAGACCAAAGGTCAAGAAATTTACAAATTTGGAAGAGTTACCCTCATCATCATAACTATGGACTTCAAAGAATTAACACTTTTCCACTATATTATCAAAAGCCCCCCCCCCCCCCCTTCCTCGTTATACCAGAACCCCTGAACATAGGACCACAAGATTTAAAAATTCTGTTCGAAGCTCCCATCTTCATCATAGCTAAGCAATTTATTTATCAGCTCAACACTAAGGAGCAGGCAGGATTAGTTAATGATTAATTAATAGAATTAATGCATTTTCACTATATAATCAATAGATCCCCCTCCCCCCCCCCCCTCAAGAACCCCAAAAACTGAGGCCATGTATTTAAAAATTTTGGAAGAGGCATCCTTGCCTATCATAATCATGCACTTAGTTTGTTTAAATAATCTCCAGTAGCAAAGAAGAAGATTTTCATAGAGTCAATGCATTTTCACTATATAATCAATAGAGCCCCACCCTAACACCGGAACCCCTGACCCTGGGGCCATGAAATTCACAATTTTTAAAAAGGCATCCTTATGCATCATAACCATGCACTTAGTTTGTTTAAATAATCTCCAGTAGCAGAGAAGAAGATTTTCAAAGAATCAATGCATTTTCACTATATAATCAATAGAGCCCTGCCCTAACACCAGAACCCCTGACCCAGGGGCCATGGCTTTCACAATTCTGGAAGGGGCCCACCTCCTCATCATAACTATGTACTTAGTTTATCACCTTAATGCCCAGGAGCAGAGGAGAAGATTTTCAAAGAATTAATGCATTTTCACTATATAGTGGATAGAGCCCCGCCCTAACACCAAAACCCTGACCCTGGGGCCATGAATTTCACAATTTTGGAAGAGTCACTCTTACTCATCCTTACTATGTACTTAGTTAGTTTATTAAATACCCAGGAGCAGAGAAGAAGATTTTCAAAGAATAAATGCAATTTCACTATAACTGTTTCCATTAAGAAAGAGGATTTTCTATTCCTGTCCTCTTTTTTTAGATTTAAAATGAAAAATGAAGACAGTGCAATTTCAGAAATCGACGATTTTTTTATTCATTTTCCTGATTGAATAGATTAAGAATTGGTGAGAACACCAATTTTTATGTTAAAACAGATCAATAATGTATCGGTATTCTATATAAACAGTCAAAGGATTGGTGAATCCACCAATTTGAATTATCAAATATCTTCAAATAAAGATTGATCTTGGTGGTTCCACCAAGAAAACAAGAGTGAGTTTGACCATTCTACAATCCATTCAAAGAATTGATGAACTTGACAACAAAACAACTAAAATATGTTCATGAGAACTTGGTGATTCCACCAAAATTACAAATAGACAATTTGGCTTAAATTTATAAAAGCGATCTGGTAAAATACTTATATTACTTTTAATAATGATGATACTTTGGTGAATCCACCAGTTTTAAGACACTGAAACAACCCATTGAAAGAAAATGAGTGGTGAAGCCACCAAAAAAAAAAAAAAAAAAAAAAAACTAAAATTGTCCTTAATACAGAGTCGGTGGACTCACCAAAATGCAAAAATTCAACTAACAAGACATTCATACTTTCTCTTATAAATACTTGATGGATCCATCAAAAATACAAACAGGAATACACAAGAATACTTGAATGATATACTGTAAACATTACGCGTGTATTTATCAGTAGTGGGGAGTTTGGTGGATCCACCAAAAGCATTAAAATCAAAAGGCATTCATAAGTTTCCTTTACAATGACTTAGTGACACTTCCTTAATATGTTTATATACACAAGGGCAATAGCTGGTGGATCCACCAGAAAAGTCAAAAATCTATAAGTAACCCAAAGTTCGACTAAATTGACCTTAAATACAGAGAGGAGTTTGGTGGACTCGCCAAACTGTAAAAAAAAAATCGAATAAGAAAGCATTCTCAATTTCACTTACAAATACTTGGTGGATCCACCAAAATACAAACGGGAATACACAAGGATAGCTGAATGATATACTGTCAAAATTGCCTTTGTATTTATTAAAAGTGGGGGGCGGGGTGGTTGGGGGATCCACCAAAAGCATTAAAATCAAAAAGCATTCGTAGTTTTCCTTTACAAATGACTAAGTTCCTTTCTATGCATTAGGACAAAAAACTGGTGGATTCACCAGAAAAGTCAAAAATCTACATCTTTACTTTATGTTGATACATTCGGAATTCAACAATAAGTGGACCTATCAACACATGATCAAAATAAATATGAAATACAATGTCAAAGTTCAAAAACAAATGTGCATTCTCCAATTAAGGCACAATATTATATAAACAATACATAAAAATAACCCTCCATATGCCTCCATATACTGTTTTATCTGCACGCTAATAAATAGCTGAATGAAACACTTCTTTAATTCATGTTTTATAAACGAAAAAATACTTTGTTTCTTAAACTTCCCTTGCTATTTGAAAATTTTCCGTGCCTGCACCTACTGCACGTCCTGTAGTGGGATGCGAACCCACGACGTATGGATTAACACTTAGCTGCGTGATACTCGAGTAAACGCTCTTACCATTTCGTTATAGGAGCCTCAAAAATTATCTTGAGCTAAACATTTCAATTCATACACTCCTCTGATGAAATCTGTGGGTGAAGCAATCAAAATACAATAACTTAGTATTCTCATATAAATATATTGAAAACGTAAGAAATTAATACTGCACATGTAAAAGGTCAATGAGCTGTGAGGATCATCACCAATTTAAATAATGAATACCGCACACACTTTACGAATAAAAAAAAAATGGACCATGTTTTAGTCTCCTATAGATTATGAAGTCATTCCAAATAGAAGTAAAATTATACAAGCTCAACACAATCACAATATGCAAGAGTAGAAATTATGCATTTTTGTCTTTGCTATCCCTACGATTGATGGAAATACATTTGTATCCCTTTTCACAACTTTGACATGCTTTGCGAGAGTCAAGGTCCAAATTACTGACTGTTCCAAATTCTGTTTGCGAGGTGGGTTTCCTTGTTCCAGTTCGTAGGTAACATTGTGATAAAATCCTGGTGGTTGGGCCTTGATCTGTATCATTTGACATCTGATATGAATTTTCATTTACTCGTTTTTAGCAATCCTTCCACTATGAACTGTTGTGTACTTCCCCTGATGTTTCTTGAATAAAAGGACCACTATTGTTAACCATTTTACGTTAAACCCGTCATCAGAATGTTATTATACCGATGATTTCCTGTTTAATACTGTTCTCTTGTCTCTTTATAAATTATCTTTTAGACATCTATGTGTTTTCTGTTTTTACTCCTTAGACATTTTGGTGGCTGCGGTCCTGCTGGGTTGTTTACCTCCATCTTATGCCCTATGATAGAAGTACATGAACAAAGTCTATGAATGGTGCACAAAATTCAAATGATTCTTATTTTCTGTTTTTTTTTTTTATATTCTGTAGAATTTCAAATTTTGAACAAGTAATTAAATTCATTTCCAGTAAACAGAATTTAAAAAAGAGTCCCATAGGCCACATCGCTGAAATCAATTAAGTATTGAAAAGTTTAAATACAAAAATTGTCCCGACATTTGATCTCCAGTGCATTGCCCTACACCAGGCAGATGATTTGAACACATTTGTATCTACACCACCTGAGGATGCTTCTCAATAAATTTTACTTATTATACATTACATATACATAAATTAACGCATTCAAATCGTACATGTGTGCTTGTTGTGGGAGAGAGGGCTACAAAATTATCTTGACAAAATGACTCTGCTTGAGAACAAAGTTTTCACAATTTTGTTATTTGATTTATTTTGTTCTTTTTAATATGAGAACATTAACATGACTACGAAAAATTCTTATATAGGCCTGACTGCACCAGGTTTGTTCTCTGCTTTCAAAAATTGAGTTCTGGATTTTAATGTTCTGAAATTTGGGTTATTTGATTTTCACTTTCGAGGAACAAATTGATTTACAATAAATCATCAATTATTTCAATAGAATCTAAGCCAAATTTTATAGTTGGATGAGAATCACTAGCTAGAATTTTATCTTTAATTTTAGCAATTATAGATTTAACAACAGTAGGCTTTGACTCTCAGTACTCATGATCTAAAGTAAACGTACTTTGTTTTTTTCTTCACAATGCATGAAAATTAAAAAAAAATCCAACCCCATTCCCTATAGCCCCAATTAAACAAATAAATACTAGTATATCCTGAATTCTTTGTTTTCTTTGAAAACGTTTTTTTTTTTCTTTCACATTAGAACCCGGAAATCTTTGTGCTTGATATAAAATATACAGACATTTCTCTGGACAATGTTGTTTGTTTTAATCATTTTATGAGTGTGTTTGTCACATGTATCGATGTGTTAATTCAAAAAATTATACAGAAAGTTTTTTTATGATTCAAAAGTATTCGAATATTTAAAAATCAAATGGGCTAACTAAAGGACGCACGTATTAACATGATAATTGTGTGTACCAACACTATAGTAGATTGAACACACAAATAAAAAAGGAAAGTATATGTAGACCTTCATCAAATTATAAACCCATTTTGTTTACAAAAATTTCACTTGTCCCATTTTATTTATCCTGATATTTTTTAAATGTTCTTTACTTCTTTATCAACAAAATATCCAACAAGATAGACACACATTCTTCATATTACATTTCTGAGTTTCAAAATAAATGCGACTTACCATTATAACGTCAACAAATTCCATTAAAAAAAACCAATCAAATTTAAAGCCATTTGTAAAATTCAACAGTATATCAAGTCATTTTTTCTCAAAGTATCGCTCATCTTATTCCATTTAACTGAATTGTCTATAAATGGGTGGATTTAGACAGACTGTGTCTGATAGCCCTTAGCAACCTACATGTACCCAAATATGTCAAGCTTAAAGACGGATGATACAAACTTTTATCAAATATTTTAATTCATGATATGATTAAGATTAAATATTAACCGCATTGAATTTTATTTTTTTTTTCAAAGTTTCAAAATAATTTAATTTAAAACGACAGAAATTTGTTTAGAAAAATAAGGATGGTTGCAGAAAATGGAATTTTGGACATCGTTGAAATTTTACAATTTCTTAATTATAGCAATTTTTTTTTCAAATCATTAACAGCAAAAATATGTCGACGTCATAAATATATACCAATTTTTTTGTATCATTTCTGTCTTTACGACAAGCAAATATTGAAAAATGAAGATTATGAAGAAATAGACAGATACGGTGTTCAAAACATTTTTTTTCTAGGACAGTTTAACATTCAAATTAAAATTCGCTATAAAATGTCACTAAAAATAAGACCAATTAATTTAATGAAATAATTTTATCTATGTTTCCTCCTGTGCACATTTTTCCACTGGGGTCTTAATTAACAATGACGAGTACCACGACATTTAAAAAGAAGAAAAAATAACTAGTACTTTTAGTTAAAAAAAATACAGCAATAACTCTTTACTCTGTGCTAGAAAGAGGACAGATACCTACCAACAGGTAAAACTTCTGACTGGAACTTTGGTGAAGATAAATGCTGTTTTTCTTCGTCAACGTCTCATTTATCTCCGTACTGCTGACGTTCCGCTTCAGTTGTACATGTAGATATGGTCAAATTTGAATTTTTCAAAATACTTTTCCACTATCTTCTCTGTCAGAAGCAGCTTTTGATACTCTAAAAGACTACAGTTTTTAGAGTGCTTTAGCATGTTTAGTAAATAGTAAAATATAACGGAGAAGTTGTTTCATCTTCGAAGAATAAGCAATGTTATAGAAATCCTCAAATAAGATGGTGATGATTCAACACAGAAAACGCAGATAAATTCTAGCCAAACCACTTATATGTTGCACCACTTGAAATGTAAATCCAAGAATATAATTACATGTTCACTAAAGGATGTACGTGGTCCTTGAAATTCACCATCCTAAGTTCTTGCGTTTTCTTCTGCATTCCCATCTTTGATTTAAATAGAATATTTTCACTCCCTAAAAATAGCGCATTAAACAGCAGTACAGTAAAGTTTTACTCCTAGAAGTTTCTGTTTCAACAAATAAATTGAGTCTAGCATCTTTTAAAAGAATTACCTTTAAATTACAATTATTTCCATTCTCCTTCTGCATGGTCCAGTGGACACATAAAACGTTGTTTGTTGCTCTTGGATTTATAATTAGTAGAAAGTAAAGACAAAGCTGAACATTTGTAAGATCCGTCCTGTGTACATTTCGTACGCCTAGCCAAGTCGAGACTATCACCACTCACAGCATGTGGCCATTGCATACACAAATTTCCTGTATTGAGTTGTGTTGAACTTATTCCCACATTACCTTAGTGACTATTTCAGCTCTCTAATTCTCAATATTTACTCAATCTATATTTTATTTTCAGGGAGCAGAATAATTCAGTTTAATGCAGCGTCATTGATGTGAATTCATTTTAATGGGCTGATCTAAAGGGGGGTCTCCCCTGGAATCTGCAGAGTTACTAAATGTATATTATAAAGCAAATAAAAGTGACCTTAGACACCCCACTCCCTTAGAAACGCAGATCATCTCCCTGTTAAGTTGGTAAGAAAACTTATACATATGAAGCATAAGATTTGACCCCCCCCCCCCCTGAAATATGTTTTTCACGTATGGAAAGGAGTTCACGTTTTTTGACTTGTCAAGGAATTGTGGTGTGTTTTTTTTTGGGGGGGGGGACCTCCTTGGAAAAAAAATCCTAGATCCGCACCTGTTTTGCCTTTTTTTTTATGTATGGAAATATTCATATACTTTTGCAACAAAATTGAAACAATAAATACAATTTGATGCAATTTGAGCAAAGAACGGATTGAATAACAAGATTACAAAAAACCAAAGTCTAAACAATTCCATAAATGAATGAATGGATCTTTACCTTGGAAGTTTTTTTAATGAGATTTATTTGTTATCTAATGTCTTGGCGTCAGACATTATAGACTTAATAGGTCTTGTTGGTCAGTTAGTTCTATAGAATTATTGCGATAATCAGTAGTATGAAGATCATAAGTATTAATGACCTAAAGGAAACAGAGCATCAGACCTGATGTCAATTTTATCACATTATATATTAAAGTTACATAACATTTGGCCATTTTTGAATGCATCATTCATCATTCAGATCCGCGGCAAAACAGCAGGAATGAAACTGGTCGGGTCAGCACTTGGCGGTATAACTCTAAAAGATGTCTTTTTTGAATGCAAACTACGTTTCTTTAACTGAAGCTTTAGACTTTTGAAAGTTTTCACATAGTAGTAGTCATATCTTTCAGACCTTTGATTTATTCATGATCAAAACTATAATATTCATGTGAAAGATATGGTTGTTGATTTTTTTTGTGCTAAAATTCAAACTGAAAGATGTTAATCTACGTACTAGTTACAAGTTTATTAAAAAAAAGTATTGCATGTCAACCAAAAACAAAAAAAGTTATAATTCACATGATTTAGAAGACATATCAATATAAATAAGCTGTTTTCTGTAGTATACTAGACTAAGTATCATATATCATGATCATTTGGGGGGGGGGGGCACGGTGATCCCCCTCCCGCTCTCACGCCCGGTTTCTACGGCCACGAGAAAAGAAATTACAAGTAACTCTGTATTTAGAATAAATTAATATCTGAGTTTTATTCAATGTTGATGACAATGGAGTTAAACGTTTTCTAGACTCTCTAGATTTAATTTGATTACTCTGGATTCAAGTTTGATTCTTCGCATAATAAAGAATTTGCATTGTTTCATAGCGTTATGTGATACTTTCACATCTGCAGTATCGCTAAGACAGGATTAATGTGAACACTTACAATCGCATCAACCTTTCCAAATTGCATAACATTGATCCATTCTATCTCGAGTGAATTATTTTCCATGGTAATGTACTTCATGCCGAGCAAAACAGCAGGAATGAAGCTGGTCAGGTCAACACGTCCTGATTATCCAAAAAAGATAAATTTATGGCTCCCTGCCTTGAAAATTTCACTTTAACTTGCGTAGAAGTATTAATAGTCCTGTGCTTTCTGTCGGGAGCGATTACTCCCATGTTTCTTTTAGAAAAAAAATTCCGTCGAAAAAAATATTTTAAATAAATCAAAATTATCCTTGTTACCTGGTTTGCCAGTTTTATATAACAGGGTGTTTTCCCCTGAATGATATCAGTTTCTACCATGTTTTAAATTAATTTCATTCAACCCCCTCATTTTCTTTTGTTTTTTACCCATTTCCTTCATATTTGCTTTTAAAATGACAAATATTGACCATATATGAATATTTTTATTCAGAAAGTAAGTAGATGTAAATAAAATTAATTAAACAATTTACAACACTCCATCTTCTTCACCTTAAAAAGATACAGTCATTACAGTACAAGCCAATCAGAATTCAGCATGAATCTTGCGATAAAGTGAGTAAAAATATAGTTAAAATAAGTATACGAACAACTATGTATTCTAAATCCATATTTCATAAACGGAGCCCCTCTCCCAAAATATATCTCTTTTACAGGTCATTCACTAGCCTAATAAAATTTATAATAAAACCCATGACAACAATTAATATGTGCCAAACGTTCCTATCCGATTATATTAACATTAAAGCAGAGGTATTAAGATGTCCAACAGTTGAATTGTCAAAATAAAAAAAAAAAGTTTTCACCCGCAAATTCCCTAGTAAACGTCTCTATTGTACATGTGTCATTAAACATAGACGGTCATTTACGATGATAAATATTCATGTAAGTATATGTAGACTCCAAATATCCGGTATAAAATAGAAAAAAAGCACCAAAAAACACATTAAAACGGACTTGCATATATAACACGTCACATTATGATGGTACTACTACATTCTCGCAACAAATATGACATAACATGATTGAAAGACCAAACTCAATCAAAGACGGAAATCAAAACTGAAAAGAAAAAATGTGTCGTGTTAACTTTGTGAAGGGCGGGGAGAGGGTGTATCCTCTGCAAGCGCCAGCGGACAAATTTAATTGTAAAACTAGCACATGTCTGGTATTAATGCAAGCATTTAATCTAGATTATTTGAACCAGTATCTTTCTGTTAAAACAGGTAGATGGAATTGCACTCAAGAAATGAATAATTTGAAATATGCGAAAGTAAACAGATATGAAATGAATTTCATAATAGAGTGTTAAGAGAGTAATGATTTGAGTAATATGTAAATAGATTGTTTGAGAACTTTGTTCTGATCTAAAGCCCATGAATTTTTGAAGTTATGTACTCAAAAATACCGAAAATGTTATTTAAAACATTGCACATTAATTTTATTCCTAAATTAAGAATAATTATGCTTTCGAAAAAAAGTTGATCCGTATAACAATCATATAGATATGGCCGAGCTTTACCTTCTCTCAAAGTCTCAGGTGTCGTCACGCCGGCTGGCGACGCTGACCAACCCCCCCCCCCCCTTTCCACTTTTTCTTACAGCTGAAAATGATATTCTTCTCTTGAAAATTTTATATGTATGTGGTATTTATTCGAGTTTTAGTTTTTCTGTTAAATTAATAGACACACTGTTCTAGTAATTATAAAGCATGCGTATCCAAGAATGTCAGCAAGTCTAATTTACATTAAATTGTACAAAGCAAAGCTGTTATTTTATCTAAAAATGGGGTAGTTAAAAGAAATTCCATGTCAATAAATCCTGTCTGATTTAAATTTCGGATGAACTCAATAAAAGCTTGGTTTATGTTTATAACAGATGTTTTCTTAAACATTTCCTTACTGGCAATGTTGGTGCCATTTTACAATTTTAGTACCTGCAGCTGACCAAAACCCATTGGTGATTTCAAAAAAAAAAAAAATACTCGCAATATAGGTGTTTTTGGTATTTATAAATGGATAGGTGTTGAATAGACAATTCAAGTCAAAAAAATTGGTGTTGCTATATTGCGGAACGGAAAACGGCACGGAAGGGAAAACGGAAAATATGACTTTAGAATAAATCACTTATAATACACAAATTATATCAGAAACGATATACATGTATATCTTATACAAGGATTTTCACATTTAATCCTTGATTGTTAAATACAAGTTGATTTAGTCAAGTTCAGTCTCATATTCACGAAAATTCCTGACAAAGGCAAAGAATAGGGATTGGAAAAGATATACAGAAAACGTATACCTTACATGTAAATGTACATGAAACATGTCGTTGTTACAGTAGTAAAATATGGAATAGTGCAATAACTTGAGTGTGACCGGTCAACAGGTGATGCTTACTCCTCCTAGGCGCAACTGATCCCACCTCTGGATTCCCAGGGGTCCGGTGTTAACGGCTCTTCACAGTTTTGTATTGTTGATAGATTTTTTAAAGATCGGTCACTGTAGCAGTTCAATATCTCCGCCCTTCTCATTCTTAATTAAAGACCACCAATATATCAACATGAACGGCAAGTATTCGATATCTAGATGAACCATGGTAAAAAAAAATGTAAATAGATGCTGTCATAAGACAGTAATACCCGCACTAATGTGTCTGCCTCTAAATGCAGGCACGTAGCATCAGGGGGGGGGGGCAGAGGTGGCCTGCCCCCCCTTTTTTCGAAACATAACTTTTTACTATTGAAAATGTTCATGGAGGGGTGGTCCCCTCTACACTTTTTGTTGCATTATAGTCAAATAAAGGAAATGTAGTGGCGTACATATAAAATTGGGGTACTGAAAGAAGTTGGAACCCACCCCAACCCCACCCCACCCCACGAAATAGGATTTTTGAGTTTTGAAAAAAAAAATTGGCTTGTCAAGTTTTTACAGGTAAGATGAATTTTTTTCTCTGGCTGCCCCCCCCCCCCCTTTCAAAAACGTTGCAACGTCCCTGAAATGTGCTCTGACTGATCTCCTTCAAATTCTGGTGACCAGGGAGGAAGTACACATTTAAATCAATCATAAAATGCTCAGGTGAACATGCAGCCCATATGGGCCTCTTGTGTAAATCAGGTGCGGATCCAGGGATTTTTTCCAGGGGGATCCAACCCAGATATTTCTTGACACGCACAAAAAAATAAATAAAAATAAATAAATAAATAAAAACACTTAAACTTCTCTCCCATATGTGAAAACCTATTTCATGGTGGTGATGGTGGGGGAGGAGGGGGGTTTGGCTGCTCACTTTTTAAGCTTCATATGTATAACTTTTCATACCAACTTAACAGAGGTCCGTGTTTTCTAAGGGGGAGGGGGTCCAAGGCCACTTTTAGTTGCTTTCGTAGATGGATTTCGTATATAGGTTCCGGACCCCCTCCCCCCTCTAGATCCGCGCATATAAATATTTCATTACCAGTCTGATATTACCTAATAATGTAAATTCTGATAAAGAGAGAATTTTTGCAAGATGTGTGTAAAAAAGGGGGGCTGGTTAATTTTCTACCCATAGTTGGAACTTCTTGAATTTATTGTCAAAACAACAATTATTATTATTATTATTTTAGTGTATAGCTTTTTTGATGAACTTAAAAAAAAATAGATGCCAAAATGACAACTTGTGCAAATTTTTATCAGTATTTGGGTAGGACTCTGAGAACCCCTTTCCAAATCTTGACCCAATCAACTTTGTCAAAAATCAACCCCCATCCACGATTCACCCGTTTTCCTGTCATATTTAGAATAGATAGCACAAACTTATGAAAAAAAATTGTATGTAATTATAATATAATACAAATGTACACCTTTTTGGAAAATTTCTAGACTCGTGCGTGGAATTACGTCATACTGCGATGAGCACTACTTTTACCGTTATCATTATTGTTTTGCACATGGTGTATGTACATCATTATTACCACTGGGATTATTGATATTTAGTGTGTGTTTTAATTGGATTTATTATTCTAGTTATTATTCAAGTTAACAGTACCTATTACAGGCGGTAAGTGCATTATGAATATATCATTTTAAACGTTTAGTATAGAAGGGGGTTTGTTTGTTGTTTAACGTCCTTCTCGAGAATTTTTCACTCATATGGAGACGCCACCACTTGCCGGTGGAGGGCTGCAAATTTTAACCTATGGTCGACGTTAAGGCCATTGAGCAGTGAGGGATCTTTTTTTTTTTTGTGCCAACAACTACTGCAACAAGGGATCTCGGTTTATACAGTCTCATCCGAAGAATTGGTCTCCACGTCCCGCAGAGGATTCGAACCCACGACTTTAATATTCTTATGCGATGATTATCATTTGCCAATGGATTTAAGTGTGAGTCTTTTCAATATTAATCCTTAAGAATGAAAATCAGAACCCAATTTTTTATTATTATTTTTTTTTTTTAAATAATTTTCATGCTCTTCTTTACTCTCGCGTCGCACTGCGTTTATTTCTGGCCTTGATTATATATATGTACACTGAACCAAACTTCTAAGTGTTCACCTAACATTTTTTAAGTTATAAAGAACAAATGCATACAATAAATAATTTCTTTAATTCATGGTTGATGATGCATATTTCAGTTCGATGTTGCGTAAATTTTATGTAAGTATCTCGTCAGACTTTAAAGCAAAGTGTCAGGAATATGATGTACCCTCAGAATGAAAATTCACATAAAATAATCTCTATGGAGTAAGACCACCACTTGTTCAAATTATTGCAAGACATCCTTTTCTCATGGATACCATGTACATGTACCCTTGAATAGGAGGTTGATCTATCTGCTGCCACACCTACTGCATGGATCTTTCTAAACCGTTGAAATTGTGTGGAAGGGGGGGGGGGGGGCTTGGACATTCCTTTTGAAAGTCCCAAATGTGTTCAATGGGATTTAGATCCGGGTATTTGGCAGGCCAGTGCATCAAACAGATGCCTTTTTGTCAACACTTAGACCCTCCTTGGGCGTTACGCAAGTAAGTGTACCTCTTTAAGGGTGATTCAGACTGTTTGAGATGATATTGGACTGCCATGAGCACCTATTTGTTGCCAATTTCTTACCATTGAAGTTGCTGCTTTAAATGTTTCTAAAGTGGTTCAGGACCATGTAACAATCTTTTAACCTGGCTGTGACGCGAAACCTTGGCCTCAGACGAAGATCCAGATCACTTCCGGTTTGGTTAAATTTGGTCCAAAGCTTTCAAACTGGGATAAGTTGGCGATAAAAATGAGACATAACCGATAGAAAAATGTGTTTAAATGGATTTTTATACTGGTTGTTAATTTTTAAAAGTAATATCAAGGACAAATAAACAGTAAAATAAAAGTTTGTAAAACGTGTCGTAAGAATGATCCAGATATCAAAATTCCAACGGCTCTCCCTCCTTTCTTCAAGGTCATTTTGCCCATGTTTTGTGTTTTTTAGTTAAACCAGTTGTTAAAAATTGATAATGGTCACAAAAAGAAGTTGATTACACAAAGCACGTGTCGCAAAGTACAGATTTATTGTTTTTAAGCTTCGTCACGGGACATTGGTTTTCATCGGTGATAAGTGATTTTCTTTCGACGATTGTTGAGAAGACTCATTGGCTATAATAATTTGAAAATATCATAATATTCCATCATGTAGTTTTTAAATAAATGCATTTATTAGAGTGAACACTCAGAAGTTTTGTTAAGTGTATATCAAGCTGCTATTATTTTAATTGAACAAACGGAAGCTTAACTTCTATGAAATAAAGACTTTTAAAAAATTTCTTTAGGTACGTCTAATCTAACAGTCATAGTTAGATAATTGCAACTTGTAGTACGTAACTTTTGACGTCTAAATATTGCCTGGGTTGTACAACCATTCATCAACCGGTCAATTGTTTTTCTTCAACACTGTAACTTGTAATGACGTGCACAGCCCCCGTCCCCAAATTAATCAATATTGATTATTCATGTAGCGAATTCATAACAAAAGATTAAAAAAAAAATTGTACAGTTTTAAATAATCACATTTCTGTCTTTACTTATTTTTAAAACTAGTTTATCATTCTAAATATTATATTTACTACCGCATTAATTTAACGGATATTCACCTTTCCGCAGACACAATTTAATGAAAATTCCATGTCCACGCAGAAGGGGAAGGTGGCCGAGGTGGGGGGGGGGGGGGGGGGTTACAAGTCAAGATGATAATGTTTAAGCGATTTTTAAACCGCTGTTTGGTATCAGTGATAACATCCTGTAAAGGGAATATTGACGACTACCCTCGCTCATCTCGAAAATCTAAAGCAGAATTTAATTTTAATGAATCAATTTCGACTTCTTTATCAAAATTTTCCCGATCTTTTTTTTCGTAGACCTCTGACTTTTCCCTTAATTCTATAACACTCGGAACTCGTGAGTTACACACTAGGTGTCGCTTTTGCATCACTTCCGTAATTTCTACTTTGACATTCCAAATCTTGTAGCATATTTCACGTTAGACGATGAATACTCGGATTATTATGGAGAGCCTGGGCAATTGAATAGCACGATTAAAGACAAAAATATCTATCGAAACAAGATATCATGACACATTTTGGTGACATGTATTAGGTAAATGATATTTGGGGCCTGATATCCAAGAGGGGTCCAGTGTAAGCAAATGGAAGTGACTTACCTTCTCTATTTTATAATACCGCGGGTATGATTTTTTATTAAAACGTTAATTCTGCGTTATTTTTTGGATTTCTCTTATGGAATACATTGTAAATGTGTACTAGAAGAATAATTTATGAAAAGAATACATAAAAATATTTTTGACCCGTGGGGTATATTCGGTTGGGGGGGGGGGGGTCCTGTCCACAAGTACCTGTACGTGTTGCAAGTGGATAGATAGAGTTTTGAGTCTTTTCTGTGGTAAAATTAATTTATTGTAGTATGTACACCTTTAATGAACAGGCCCGTAGGAAGCAATTTCAGTTAAGGAGGGGGGGGGGGGGCACAGGCATACATTTTCTGTTTTCAACTACCAAAAATTTCTTGACGAGCAAAAAAAAGGTCATCAGACGTTTTTATTTAGGGGACACAAGCATATGGTAGCTATGTTTTCTATAGTATTCTATATATCGGCAAAATAATTGGGTGGGGGAATGGGGGCTTAAGGAAGCTCTAAACACTGCACACTAAAGAGTACTATTTGTAGGGTAGTTTTATTGAGTTAGAGTGATCTGCCCTTAGAAGAATAATAGAATAAATGGGAATCTACAGTTAATGACACAAATTGTTATGAATTAAAGTATTCTTAATGTTATGTTAGACTAAGATTAGTTAATATTAAATACATCATTTCCATTAATTTTTCCGATGTATGTAAACAACAGCGATTTCTGTTCACAGATAGTTCATTGTCTTTGAACATTTTTCCTGCAGAAATAGGGCAGGCG
The DNA here is from genome assembly GCF_033153115.1 of Saccostrea echinata. Lineage (NCBI taxonomy): Eukaryota > Metazoa > Mollusca > Bivalvia > Ostreida > Ostreidae > Saccostrea > Saccostrea echinata. The sequence goes on from NW_026889778.1 coordinate 387,538, forward strand.
CCCTATGTTGAAAATGAACTAGATACACTGAATATGTGCACCTTTATCATGTTTATATGATATATTTTTCTCAAAGTCCAAAAAGCATTTTTATTAGTGTTTAGAGCTTCCTTAAGTATTCTATATATCGGCAAAATTATTCGGGGGGGGGGGGGGGGGCATGGCAACATAATGAAGCGCTGCTTTTTAAATCAGAATATCACATTGTTTTCTGTGCATGTAAAATAAAATGTATCCATCCACAAAAGTTATCTTTCCATTATTATTTTTAGTGAAAAAAGATAGTTATTTGATTATAAAAATTCTGCATCTGAAATTTCTGTAACAATTACAAGACTTATATGTTAAGAGATAGACAAATCTCAATTTTCACAGTATAAATGTTTTAGGTAAACTTTTATAAGTAATTAATAAAAATATTGGCAATAGAAAATATAGTTGCAGATTTTTTTTTTCCCGGAGAGCTACAGTTCTGCAACTATAGAAAATAGAAATCATTACTGTACGATAGAACAACTTGTCCGAGCTATACAGTGAGTTTTGCTAATATTTTTTTACTGACAAACAATTCTATAAAAAATGTAGTGTGTAATGGCATGTCTTTATTGCCAGACCTACAGCTAATACGTAGAATTCACATTTGGCAGTACTAGCATTCAGGTACGAAGTGTCGTTTTGGAGGGGGTGGGGATGGGGGGAGCTGTCTCAAGTTAAAAAGGGAAAATGGTAAAATGTCAAAAAATATTATTATATATTATATTATTTATCATTATAATTAGATGTAGTAATATCGTGTATGTATTGTGCCTTAACGTAGCCATTTGCACTAGTACCGCATGTAGCTGTGTCTAATCCTTTATAATCGTAGAAAGATCTAGCCCGTTCGCGAAGTAAATGTCTCAGTCGGTACTTAAATCGGATCAGTTCGTCCTTCTATCGTATTTTGTGGAACAGAATCGTAGTATCACGCTCCAGCAAAAAATACCACACCCTATGGAAAAATCGTAAGACTGACCTGGCGAATAACGGCAATCATGGGTAATCGTAGCATAAATCGTGACAATGTAACAGGGTCTAAAGAAAATAATAACTTTTGCGGAAATTTGTAGTCCTAACGACACTGCAAGAACCCACGATATAATACAAGTGTCCTTTAAACCAACAAAATGTTAACAATAAAGAAATACGGAAAAAGCCGTGCGATTACAGCCAAGTAGGGCTATATCGATGCATACTTATACTCAAGAACGTATCGCATAAGTAAATTTGGCGTGCGATCTGCAGGAATAATGCATTTTTTAAAATTGCATTTTAGGTGTTTGTTTTTTTTAAAGTAAAATGCAAACATATGACGTTTCAAAATCATGAAGAGATGACCCAGAGATAGCAAATTTTTAGAAAAACGTGTTTAAAAATGTAACTTTTTGTACCAAATGACTCATCTACCCAATTCAATATCGGGAAAATATTTCCCTTTCCTACTTGACAGGAACCCGATACATAAAAAATACTAAAATTTCATTTGACAAATCAATGAAATTTTCACTTTTTAAGTGCGCTTATATTCTTACCGAATGCCAAACGAAAGCGCCCTCGTTCTTTACTTCCAATATAACTCGGTCTGGCAAAATCAAAGGTATGGAACATTTGATTGAATAAATGATAAAAAAAAAAAATTAAACTTGAAGCCTATGGCAAGGACATTTAACAGTTTAAGTACCGTACAGTGCAGACCGTCTCTAGGTTTCTACTTTTTAGGAAAGGGAATGGTGGGAGGGGTCTTGACAGCTATCCCTTGAGCCAGGGAATTTTAAATAAATTGGTACAATTTTTATGGGTTCTTTAAGTTATCCTTTCCATTTAGAATCCATGATTAAAATCTAGAAGTGTTGATTTAAACAAATGAATAATCAATTTGATTTAGTTCGTGAATGTTATTTTCGAAAACTACATAGACAGACAAATAAATTACACAAGATAACCATTATAACTTATTAAATTGATGCAGTGTTTTCCTTAACATGGGGGAGGGTGTGCAGATCGGTAGCTGCATGTTAAATAACTACGAAAAGAGAAGAAACAAAATGGAAAGAGAAATAAAAAAACAACAACAGATGTATACTTTTTCGTCCCCTATCGATTAAAACGAAGGCACTGTAGGTTTCATCCAAGTCTGTTCGTCTGTCTAGCTGTCCCTTTGTCTGTCTGTTAGTCTGTCTCACTGAGTTTTCTGCACTGTTTCCTTACACGCTGGCAGATATTAAGGTGATTGTCTATTTTACGAAGTTACACGTACATGTAGATGAGGTTTAGATTTTATCCACTTGGATGACTTTTGACGGGATTATGACCTTGTTGAGTTCTAAGATTTTATGTTACATCTTCCGGTAGAGGACTAGTATTGCTCAAGGCAATTCTCAGAAGAATATTTGTTTTATTAGAACTAAATGCATCACTATCAATTTCAAGGGCCGTTTGAAATCACTAAAAATACAGTCAATCTTCGAAAGTAAAATAGAAGTGTGGTGTTTGTGTGTGAGAGATATGGAGTATTACTTCGTTGTGGCAAAGGGGTGGTGGGGAAGTGGGAGGGGGGGCAAGGTCCTTATTAAATAATGTTTTGCGATAAGAGGATTTAGGAGCTGCATACCCCTCCTAGACCTTCCATCCCACTGTTGTTCCAACGTCAATGCATGTTCACAATGTTTTTGACACATTTATTGGACAATCTGATATGATTTATTTTTTTTTGAAATGGCAGGCTCATATTGGTTTAACATTTACATCAATAACTAACTAAGATCTGTATTCAGTACAATCAACATTAATTAAATATTGCATATTAGAATAAATCTATTCATTTAACTAAATAGCGAAACTTGGAGTAAATATCACATCAAGATAAGTCAAAATGCATGTTCTATATAGTGAAATTCAAATGTTAATTAACATATTTTATTTGTGAAGAAGATTATAACTCGAAATTTTTAATCGATAGGAAAAAAATGTTTAATTACTAGTATCTGTACATGTACATGTATTACCTATAAAGTGTGATACAGAAATTGTGGTATAACATACGTGTACATGTACACGTATGTATCGAAAGTTAAAAATTTACGTATTAAATCGTTCAAAATTTTCAAACAAAAAACATTTTTTGTTACATTTTCACCACATTTCTGTGAGTTTTTTATGTACCCTAACAATTTAGAGCGAGGAGATTCAGGATTTAAGAAATATGTTGTTCACTATTGTTTAAAAGCGTAAAAAAGACCCACGAAGACTTTGAAAATAATTAAACAAGAAGGAAAAATATTACACGTTTCATCAGTAGCGCTTAAATTAATATCAGAGAGAGAGAGAGAGAGAGAGAGAGAGAGATTTCCTCTACTAATTGATTGGATTCAGTTACGATGAAAGTAACACTCACTCATTCGTGCGTGGGAGAAACTCCACGACGCTGGTGATCTAATCATACAATCTTACAATTTACACAAACTATCGGTCATGTATCGTCGTCTGTGCGCATTGGGTGGTCAGTGAATTCAAAGTGACCATAACCGCGCAGAATGTAGTAAAGTGGGGTTTTTTTAACGAACTAGACCATGTTGAACAAATTTACTTTTCATTGACAAAACCGAAATTCTCTGTTTCACAAGTTACCGGAACGATGCAGATTGATGCACATTGACGTGCCACGCATTAAATACCTGCACTCTCTACCTTTAGCAAAAATGAAAACTTTACTGCGTCAAAATGTCAAGCTTCATTGGCTGCTTAAAAAGTCTGCCAATTTGAACCTGCATATCGGCTAATTTATGTTTTGGATGCTGCTATTTGTCGTTTTTTTTCAATTTATTGTCATTGTCCTATAAACTCTTTTTCCGAATATACGACTTTTGATGCACTAGATCTTTTCAACATAAATAAGCTATAAAAATCGAGGAAAGAAGTAAATTAAAAGGCATATTACATTGTATTTAATAATTTAATTCTTTGGAACATATCTTTGTAAGTTTTTTTGTTTTTTTTTTGTTTTTTTTTTTTTTTTTTTTTTTTTTTGAATGTTTTGAAAAAGAGGAAACGAATTAAAAATCAGTATCGAAATTATATATATTTAAGGAGTTACTCATTTTATATGGTACATGTATAAAGTGGTTTGGGGCAGTTTACGCTTTAAAAACCGCGAAGCGGTTCATAAAAAAGCGTAAACTGTTCCAACCCAGTTTATACCGTATAAGTTGGGTACCTATTGAATTCATTCCTCATAATTTAATTTTCATTCATTTGGTGTAAGAAAAAAAGATGATTGTCCTTAAAAAATGACTTCAATTTGTACAAAATTTGAATGTAACGTCAGGAGGATCGATACGTTTTTGACGCAAGTCATTGTGACGTAGGCAACCCATTTTATACGATATAAAGTAAATTTTTTATCCAATCAAATACAGCGTTTCAACCATTACAACCACAATATATATATATACACATGTATATATATATATATATATATATATATATATATATATATATATATATATATATATATATATATATATATATATATAATGATCTATTTTGCTTTTTTCTGTTGAATGCAGTTTCACCTCAAGCTAGGGTAACGCTTGAAATTTTAAGAAAAAAAATAAATATTTAAGATTCACAGTTTGATTTTTAAGTTTCTAGGAGATGTAATTAAAGAAAAGCACAATAGTGAAAAATCTCATTTATAAACACACAAGTACATTGCTTTTTTTTTTTTTTAAATGTTATGCTCCGTCTAAGCGAGGAATGTGTTGCGCCCATCGATTAATTAACAAACTGGTCATTTAGACGAAATTAACAGCTTGTATTATATAATTATATAGTCGGAGTGGAAATAAAATGAATGTGCAGACTTTTCCAGTGCTGACGCCAGCTTCAAGCTAGGAGCATTAAAACCACCTGTAAGAATAATTTCTGTGAGACCATATCCTATCGCTGTCATTAGGTCTTTTTCACTAACAGGAGAGTTCACTGGTTGCTGATGTGCGGACAAATTAGAACCAAATGCGTGTTACCTAACTCAAAGAAATTTCTTTACACACTCCAAAGTATCTGTACATTATTGTGTATTCACTAATAATATATTTTTTGGAGTGTTTTATGTTATATTTTACTTTTTATAAAGTTATTATGTTACATTTTAAAACCATTTAAAACCAACATTTCAGAATGAGAAACACAAAAGCATGTATCCTCTTCGTAATCAAGATAAGTCGATCTCTGATGCATGTACTAAAGCTTTGGCGGATTCTATTATTTTGCCTGACGAATGGAAATTTATCACAATAAGTGTGTTTTCTTTTGCTGTACGATTATAAAAACATATAGTTAGATCACCAATATGACAAATTAAATGATTTTTTGTACGTCATTTCAGAACATCCTAAATGTGATCATTATTAGCTCTTCAAATGCAAAGACTCAAGGAGTTAATGCAATGACCTGGCGTGCTTGCGTAAGCCCCCTGCTTTGTAATAATCATTATAAAGCTTATGTTAACAAATCCTGATCAATAAACTACGGATTGTGTGTTTATGATATCATTAGACTTAGAATTGAATATCTCATTTAAAACCATTTAAGATGTGATTTAAAAGACATTAGAAATACATTTCATTCTTATTATTCTTACAGACAGCCTACAGTACAGGCCACGAGTTTTCCCCGTCGCACGGTGGAAAACACACCGTGTGAAATGCTCTGTGTTACACCGTGTACACGGTGTAGCACGGTGTGTGTGGATTTGAAATACACAGGTAGGCACACCGTGACGCACCGTGTCTAGAAAAATCCCAGCTAATGCTCCCCGTGTCGCACCGTGCCCAGAAAACTCCCTCCGTGCCGCACCGTCTCCATAACATTACAGAGAAAAACCATTTTGTTCTGATAAAATATTTTAAGATTTTAAAACAATTATAACATTGATTTATATGTATACTGTAATTATCGTTTTCTAATCTAGAAGACATTGACGTGTTCTGAATCGTACTAATGATACATGTAGTAGGATTAAATATCAGTAACAGAAAAAATTATTAAAAAATAATTTTAAAAAAAAAATAACAGAGTTGAATTTACCGTGTGCCCAGAAGTTCATATTTCATAAAGTTGTTCAGTTACTTTTTAAAATTATTACTTGGGTTGAAATTTTTAATTTCTGAAGAATTTGATTCCACGCAATCGCGTAACGAAGAAATGGCATGATCTGTGTTACATGTGGTATACGATCCGAGCTGCATGTATCTGTTTTAGGATACAAACCAAGCATTTATATTCCAGAGTAAAGCACATTTATTTTATTTATCTTGTATAATTCTGAATTTATAAGCGAGAATCGAGAGCAAAATTCCTGTGTACAATAATGTGCGTATTTTTCGTAACAGAATAAATTCTTTACATAAACTAATAAGTATAAATTCTGTTTTAAAAATCCTCTCAGTGTAAGAATTTAATATGTTTTTCCTTAATTATGTAAAGAAACAATGTCAGAGAGAGAGAGAGAGAGAGAGAGATGCTCTTAACCCCCATTCGTATAAATCTGAAGAAAAAAAAAATTTAATTCTCGTTTGATAATGCCGAAGCGTATTTCTCGTAACAGACGAATTTTTTTCTTTTCATAAACTAGTATTTAGGTTTTAAAATCCTTTCAGTGTAAGTATAAGTTTTTCTTTTATTGAAAAGTGTGTAAACAATGTCAGAGAGAGAGAGAGAGAGAGAGAGAGAGAGAGATTCTTTTAACCCCCTTTCACATAAATCTATAATAATAATAATTCTTCGTTTTATTTACATTACCAAAGTCACAATTAACCATTCTGTAATACTATTTAAATTCTGTAACATTGTTTCATAGTCAACCCAGTTGCAATATGTTATGCTCGGTTACACACGAAATCCTCGTGCTATACCTGTCAATCAAAATCGCACGACGCTAGATGGCCCAGAAAGTCTGTTTACGCGGAAGGTCGTGATTTGAAACATTCTTATGGGCAGTTCCGAGTTCACACCTTTCTTAAAAATATATTGGGGCACAGCCGGAGGGCCGGGGGCGCTGTGTGTTTATCACACCTTTCAAATTCTTTCGTCCTTGACCACATCAAGTGTATAACACACTCAACTGACTTCCAGCCAAATTCATCTACCGAATTACGCCACCACACGTGTGCTTTGGCTTGATTACAAACTTACTTTGTAAATTATTCCTATTCAGACACATATAAGCATGTAACGTGTTAGATTATAGTTGTTTATTTCACAATAACGTAACATATAAAAAAAAATCTACAGATTCTCGAATAATTTAGAAGGGGGGGGGGGGGGGGGGGTAAAAACATATTAGCTTGAAAGAGGCTATGGATTTTAATAACTACTTATTTTTTTTTTCTCTCTAAAACCATGATAATAACTTTACAAAGACTTAGGTAAGCTTTATTCTATACATGTACATCCCCGCTCTACATTCGCTAATTGATTTTTTTTTTTTTTTTTTTTTTTTTTTTTTTGCGCAAACCGTTCGACACATTTTTCATTAAATAATTTCAGGATAAAGTAATATTTGTACAGTATTTGAACAGTAGATTTGAGTTACGAAAATTCGACATTTTGTGTGTGTAATATATATTTACCTCCATATTTATAAGATTACAGATTGCAATAATCCTTAAATTATCAGAGAATTTATGAATTATGTACGAGTATCTGACACGTTCTAAATTTTATTTGAGATACTTTTTTTAAATTCTCCTTATGTAGAAATGATTTATAAAATATAACATGCATCTGATAAATACGACATATGAATGCATAAGTGCGGCAAAAAAAAAAAAATCTTTTTATGAAAATGGCTGTAATTAAAATAAACACAGTTATAATCACTATTCCTTCTAAGCATTATAATAGTTAACTGAACATAATTTTTTCTCTAGTATAACTAGGTCTTGAAACACGACTTACATAGATGTGCATACACATTTGAAGATTTTTTTTTCGGTGCTGGGCACATGCACGTGGATCTTAGATTTTAGGGCATCTTATTTGTTCAAAACACCTGTATATCGATAATGAAGAACTAATATTTAAGAAAAAGTAAAAAGAAAACTTATTTCAAAGGAAATTGATTTAACAAAGACAATGCATAGTTTTTTTTGTTTTTTTTTTTTAAGTTCTGTGTGATATCGTAATGGGACACTGTGACACACCGCGCGTACACACCGTGTTACACGGTGCACCGACATGCTAACTTCAAAGACGCCGACATTGATCGAGGTCCACGCAAAAGCGTGGACTAGCGGTCCACGGGGCCCCGTGTTTTTCGGGGAAAACTCGTGGCCTGTACTGTAGCTTAATTAGCTATTTATCCAAGTCAACCCAGTTTACTTTACATTAATTAGCGAGAGATCCACATCAGTTTATAGCAGTTCCAACTTCTTGCTCCTCGCAATACATATGACTATTTTTTGTGATAATGAATACTTGAAACTTACAAGTTCATTTACTACACTCACACCAAAAATCAGTGGATGGAACATGAGGAATCGTATTCTAGAAAAAGAAATGCTCATGATATTACCTCTTAAAATACTTTTAAATAAATTCTGATACATGTTTTTTTTATTGTTCAGAAAATAGACTGATTTTGTTTAGGGATCAGTTAATATAACGTTAGGGGTGTTGAAGCAGGGAATATCTTTTTGAATGCGAAAGCGTATTATATATTTTTGAAGATGGATTGGAAAAAAGTTAAAATTCAATATTCAAACACCACACTTAACGTATAATGTATAATATAGTATAAGGTGGATAAGTTTTTTTTTTCCCCTAAATCGGAGAAGAGGTCCTGAATTTATCCATACGACATAAATGACTTCGTGGCGCAGTGATATGATTGCTGGAATGTAAAAATGGTGAATGCAAGTTCGAGCCCCACATTTTTTTCTATTTATGTGTTTTGATTTTTTTTTCTTTGTGCATCTTTTCTATGCTTTTCTTTATAATGTTTTATAAATGATTACATACATGTATGTCTTGAATTGAAAAAGTACATTTATCTATAAATAGAAACAGGTGATTTCCTTTCAAATGCTTGAGTCGGCCGTGTCGTCGGTAAGGCAGCTATGGCTCTTTTAGCTATTTTGTTCAAGTTTATTTGCTTCTACCCCCTCCCCGTCTGAGACGCAAAAAGGTTTTATCTAAGCAGTAAATCCGCCGAAACATGGCTGAAATATTGCCCAATCGCGTTAAAAAATAAACAATCAATCTAAGCGGTAAAGGTATAAACCGCCTTTATTGTTCAAATTTCTATAATAAGACCTCAAATATTGTGTTTCGCGAAAAATGCACCGTGAAATAAACAGGACTCGCATCTAACTTTTAGCAACTTTGATCCAATCTGATTTCCTGTTTATATTATAAGAGTGGTATGAAAATGTCTTACAGCTGCTATGTCGCTTGTTTTCTTCATGTTTATCTTTCACACTAAGTTACTGTAACAGTTGACCGGAAAGTTTGTTGAAGATTTTTTTTCTCCCAAAGTTATCTTAAATATCCAATTAATAGATAAGTAAAAAGATATACTAATATTTTTCAAATAAAAAATATCATTTGTAACATTTTTTATTCTTACATATACACCTTATAGAACATAATATAAATGTACAAAAGTTATAGAAAAAGAAATTTTTTTTGAGAGAGAGTGAGAATGAGAGAGATATTGAGTGATTGTAAGAGTTAAGTTATTTACATGTTCCAACAAAAGTTTTTATACTGGAGAAAGGGAGATGAAACTAATAGCAATCTCTGTCGACCATCAGAGCCCACACGTGTTACAACATCATAATTTGAATCGAATGAGAGTTGGAATTACGCATGTAACAGGAAGTAAGGCTGCGCATGGCATTGTTTATAGTAGACATGGAAGATAAAGTTTATATCTAAGCTTTTTGAATGAAATATACTAAAAACACTCAATGACAACTACCTGAATGATGGCAGAGTTACTGTATACATTGGATCATAATGCATGCAGATGAAAAGGACTCATTTAACATGTTTAAAAAGATGAAGGCATTTGGAAGAATCAAAGAAGAATTTGTTGGTGTTATAATGGTAAGTCGCATTTATTTGGAAAGTTAGAAACGTAATATGAAGAATGTGTTTCTATCTTGTTGGATATTTTGTTGATAAAGAAGTGAAGAACATTTTAAAAAATATCAAGATAAATAAATGGAACAAGTGAAATTTTTGTAAACGAAATGGGTTTATATTTGATGAAGGTCTACATGTACTTTCCTTTTTTTTATTTGTGTGCTCCCTCTGCTAGTGTTGGTACACACAATTGTCATGTTAGTACGACGTGCGTCCTTTACTTTGCTCATTTGATTTTTTAAAATTATATATTTGAATACTTTTGAATCACAACAACACATTCTATATAATTTTTTGAATTAACGCATTGATACATGTGACAAAAACACTTATAAAATGATTAAAACAATCCTCATTTCCGATAGAAATGTCTGTATATTTTTATATTATTATTGTTATTTATTATTATTTTATATTTATTATAATATCAAGCACGAATATTTTCGGGTTCTAATGTGAGAAAAACGTTTTCTAAGATTAGCCCGCTCTTTTTAAGAACAACGCTTTTGAAATAGGATATACTAGTATTTATTTGTTTAACTGGGGCTATAGGGAATAAGAATGACAACCTTTCAATTTCATGTATTGTGAAAAAACAAAGTACGATCACTTTAGATCATGAGTACTGAGAGTCAAAGTCTACTGTTGTTTAATCTGTAATTGCTAGAATTTAGGACAAAATTCTAGCATGTGATTCTCATCAAATTATAAAATTTGGCTTCTATTCTATTGAAATAATTGACGATTTATTGTAAATCAATTTGTTCACAGGTCCTCAGGAGTGAAAATTAAATAACCCAAATTTTAGAACATTAAAATCCAGAACTCAGGTTTTTAGAATCGGAGAACAAACCTGTTGCAGACAGGCCTATAAGATTTTTTCTTAATGTTCTCATATTAAAAAGAAACAAAATAAATCAAATAACAATATTGTGAAAACTGTGTTGTCAAGCAGAGTCATTTTGTCAAGATAATTTTTTACCCCTCTCCCCTACAACAATATCGATATGGCCTATCGGCCTCTATTTTAAATTCTGTTTACTTGTTTAAATTTAAGATTCTATAGAATATATATATATATATATATATATATATATATATATATATATATATATATATATATATATATATATGTACTTCTATCACAGGGCATAAGATGGAGGAAAACAACCCAGCCGAACCGTAACCACCAAGATGTCTGAGGAGTAAAAACAGAAGACACATAGATGTGTAAAGGATACGTTTATATAGAGACCACAGAAAAATATTAAACAAGAAATCATCGGTATAATATTCTGATGACGCTTTTAAAGTAAATTGGATATATAAAGAATAGTGGTTCTTTTATTCAAGAAACATCAGGGAGAATTACTCAACAGTTCATAGTGGAAGGATTGCTAAAACGTGTAAGTGAAATTTCATATCAGATGTCAAATGATACAGATCAAGGCCCAACCACTAGGATTTTAACACAATGTTACCCACGAGCTGGAACTAGGAAACCCACCTTACAAACAGAATTTGGAACAGTCAGTAATTTGGACCTTGACTCTCGCAAAGAATGTCAAAGTTGTGAAAAGGGATACAAATATATTTCCATCAATCTTAGGAGTAAAAAAAATGCATAATATCAACTCTTGCATATTGTGATTGTGTTAGACTTGCATGTATCTTTTTAATTCTAATTGGAATTCTACATAATCTATAGAAGAATAATACATGATCTATTTTTTTTTATTCTTAAAGTGTGTGCTGTGTTCATTATTTAAACGGTGATGATCCTCTCAGCTCATTGTTCCCTTTTACATACGCAGTATGAATTCCTAATGTTTTCTATATCTGTATATGAGAATACTAAGTTAATGTATTTTGATTGCTTCACCCAAAGATTTCATCAGGGGAGTGTATGAATTGAAATGTTTAGCTCAAGATGATTTTTGGGGCTCCTATGTCAAAGTATTAGAGCGTTTGCTCGAGAGTCACGCAGTTAAGTGTTAATCCTTACGTCGTGGTTTCCCACCCACTGCAGGACATGCAGACTACATGTAGGTGCAGGCAAGGAAAAATTCTCCGATTACAAAGGGACGTTAAAGAAACAAAGAAAAGTATTTTTTTGTTTGAAAAAATGAGTTAAAAGAAGTGTTTCATTCAGCTGTGTATTGGGGTGCAGATAAAACAGTACATGGAGGGTTATTTTTATATATTGTTTATATACTACTGTGCCTTATTGGAGGAAGCACATTTGTTTTTGAAATTGTATACACTTTTTTGACATTGTATTTCATATTTATTTTGATCACATGTTGATAGTACCAATTATTGTTGAATTGCGAACCTATCAACATAAAGAGGGGGTAAGGTGTAAATTTTCGACTTTTCTGGTGAATCCACCAGCTTTCTGTCCTTGTGTATAGAAACGAACTTAGTCATTGTAAAGGAAAACTACGAATGCTTTTTGATTTTAATGCTTTTGGTGGATCCACCAAACTCCCCACTTTTAATGAATACACAGGCAATGTTGACAATATATCATTTAAGTATTCTTGAGTATTCCTATTTGCATTTTGGTGGATCCACCAAGTATTTGTAAGTGAAATCGAGAATGCCTTGTTATTTGATTTTTTTTTTACAGTTTGGTGAGTCCACCAAACTCCTCTCTGTATTTAAGGACAATTTAGTTGAACTTTGGGTTACATGTAGATTTTTGACTTTTCTGGTAGATCCACCAGCTTTTTGTCCTTGTGTACATAAATGAATTAAGGAAGTGTCATTAGGTAATTGTAAAGGGAAATTATGAATGCCTTTTGATTTTTAGCTTTTGGTGGATCCACCAAACTGCCCACTATAGATAATTACACGGATAATGTTGACAGTATATCATTCAAGTATTCTTGTGTATTCCTGTTTGTATTTTTGGTGAATCCACCAAGTATTTGTGAGTAAAATTGAGAATGACTTGTTAGTTGAATTTTTGCATTTTGGTGAGTCCACCAACTCTGTATTAAGGAAAAATTTTAGTTATACTTTCTCTTTTAGTTTTTGGTGGTTCCTCCACTCAGTTTCTCTCAATGGGTTGTTTCAGTGTCTTAACACTGGTGGATTCACCAACGTCGTTTTTAAAGTATCGTCATTATCAAAAGTAATTGGGAATTTCACCAGATTGCTTTTATAAATTTGAGCTGAATTGTCTATTTGTATTTTTGGTAGAATCACCAAGTTTTCTTGAAGATATTTCAGTTGTTTTGTTGGTAAGTTCACCAATTCTTTTAATGAATTGTAGAATTATGTATGGTCAAATTCACTCTTGTTTTCTTGGTGGAACCACCAAGATCAATCTTTATTTGAAGATATTTGATAATTCAAATTGGTGGATTCACCAATCCTTTGACTGTGAATATGGAATACCGATACATTATTGATCTGTTTTAACATAAATATTGGTGACCACACCAATTCTTAACTTATTCAATAACGAAAATGAATAAAAAAAAATTGTCGATTTCTGAAATTGCATTGTCTTCATTTTTCATTTTGAATTAAAAAAAGAGGACACGAATAGAAAATCCTCTTTCTTAATGGAAACAGTTCACTATATAATCTATAGAGCCTCGCCCTAACACCAGAACCCCTGACCCTGGGGCCATGAATTTCACAATTTTGAAAGAGGCACTCTTGTTCATCATAACTATGTACTTAGTTACTTTATTTAATACCCAGGAGCAGAGAAGAAGATTTTCAAAGAATTAATGCATTTTCACTATATAATCTACAGAGCACCGCCCTTACACCAGAACCCCTAACCCCGGGGCCATGAATTTCACAATTTTGGAAGAGGCACTCTTGCTCATCATAACGATGTACTTAGTTACCTTATTTAATACCCTGGAGCAGAGAAGAAGATTTTCAAAGAAATAATGCACTTTCACTATATTATCTATATAGCCCCACCCTGGGGCCAGAACCCCTGACCCTGGGGCCATGAATTTCACAATTTTGAAAGAGGCACTCTTGCTCATCATAACTATGTACTTAGTTACTTTATTTAATACCCAGGAGCAGAGAAGAAGATTTTCAAAGAATTAATGCATTTTCACTATATAATCAATAAAGCCCCGCCCTAACACCAGAACCCCTGACCCTGGGGCCATGAATTTCACAATTTTGGAAGAGGCACTCTTGCTCATCATAACTATGTACTTAGTTACCTTATTTAATACCCAGGAGCAGAGAAGAAGATTTTCAAAGAAATAATGCACTTTCACTATATGATCTATATAGCCCCACCCTGGGGCCAGAACCCCTGACCCTGTGGCCATAAATTTCACAATTTTTGGAAGAGGCACTCTTGCTCATCATAACTATGTACTTAGTTACTTTATTTAATACCCAGGAGCAGAGAAGAAGATTTTCAAAGAATAAATGCAATTTCACTATATAATCTATAGAGCCTCGCCCTAACACCAGAACCCCTGACCCTGGGGCCATGAATTTCATAATTTTGGAAGAGGCACTCTTGCTCTTCATAACTATGTACTTAATTACCTTATTTAATACCCAGGAGCAGAGAAGAAGATTTTCAAAGAAATAATGCATTTTCACTATATGATCTATATAGCCCCACCCTGGGGCCAGAACCCCTGACCCTGTGGCCATGAATTTCACAATTTTGGCAGAGGGCTCAATGCTTATTACAATGATGCCAACAGTTTGACTGCTTGATGTCCAGGAGTAAAGAAGAAGATTTTTAAAGATTGCATTATTTTTGGTGGTTTTAGCCCCACCCCTCAGGCCCCAGGGGGGCAGGGACCATGAAATTCACAATTTTTGTTCCCCTTCACCCATAAATGCTATATGCCAAATTTGGTTGAAATTGGTTAAGCGGTTTCAGGGAAGAAGCTAAAAATGTTCAAATGTTAACGCACGACGCACGCCGACGGACGAGAACGGATAGCAATAGGTCACCTGAGTGACTCAGGTGACCTAAAAAGTTTACGCACACCGCACACCACACAAATGACCATAGCATTAGCTCTTTGAGCCTTTGGCTCAGAAGAGCTGACAAAAAATTCTGTAGAATCACAGCATGCTAAAAATAGAAACATAATACATGTACTTCTGTAGAATCACAGCATGCTAAAAATAGAAACATAATATTCTGTAGAATCACAGCATGCTAAAAATAGAAACATAATCTGTAGAATCACAGCATGCTAAAAACAGAAAAATAATAATAAAAGTAGACAACACATCTATAGCATCACAGCATGCTAAAAACAGATTTAGATGAATTCCTTACACAAAGCTTGAATCTATGATTGTACCAACTAGAGCATAAACCACATTTTAATTCAGCTTAATTCTGAATTATCTAAAAAGAGATTCAAGTCAAGTAAACTGGCCTTGGTACTTTATTATTAGGTGTCAAAATTTTCCCATTTTTGTATAATGATAGAGCAGAAAATTTATCATCATTTTTATATACTTTATAGCTTAATCATCTCTCAAACAAATCTGGTCCACTCCTGTCCCTTATACAATTACCAGTTACTGTATTTGGTATAACACATTTAATAGGAACACGGATATAGCAAAGATTTTTTGGATCCGCTGCAAAATTCTTAACAATTCTTTGTAAAATTTACGGTTATAGGAAATCCTGATATAACAGATTTATGGATATAGTGAACTGATTTTCTGTCCTGTAGAGATTAAAAATAACAATATTTACATCTTTTATAAAGAATTTTTTAAGATGTCAAAACTTAAAATATTAAACTGACATTATTTTCGTAAGTATTTATATTTGAAATTCAATGCATCAGAAAACTTAAGTAAGCCAAGGTAAATTTTGAATTTAATACTTTGACAAACATATTTGGTAGTCATATTTGAAGGAAAACATGCATATTGAGAATTCGCTACATAATCTAGCAAATTCATTTTTTGAATATAACGAATTAAGGATATAGCGAAGTAAATGCAAAGGTTCCAAGAATTTGGCTAAAACTGAGTTTTACTGTACAAGCTTATTTTTCAGTCTTATCTTATTTGCAGATGACTTTGCCTGATTTGAAGTCATGTTTAAAGAGAGATAACTCTGTTGCATTCACCCAGTTTTGAATTTGCCTGCTGATGACGAGGACAATAGAGGCAAAAAATGAAAAAAAATTTCCATATATAGCGATTATCATTTCAAACACTTAAGATCGGTGTCATATTGTCCGTCTTACCTGATACAGTAACGAGTCATCAGCGTTGTACTGTTTAGCATTCTCAAACACCTGGTTCAGATCGGAGGCCACTTGGTCCAGACTTCTATACTGGTTGTACTGTCAAAACAATATTTAACAATTAATCAATTTGTTTGACAGATTGACAGCCAGAGAGATTACTATAAAGCACCCACAAATCCTTGCAGGGCACATTAATAATTCAATTGTAGGATTATAAACTTTTCTCTCTCTTTTTTTTTTTTGGAAGTGCATCTTTTTTTTTGTTTTATTAAAAGTCAACCCTATTCTGATATCAATGAATGGAATTCGCACTTTTTTCAATTAAATGAAATACCCATATGTAACCTTTTTTTTCAACTTACTCTCATAAATAGAAATAAAAGCTGACAAAATAGACTTATTAAAACCCAATTGTTTTTTTTTTTTACGTTATCATTTCAAAATTGTAAAATAAATTCTACTCAATTCAAAACTCCATTTCAATTTCTCAATATGAAGACTACTGTTTTGATCTGATCTTAAGGTAATAATTATATGTAGACTGCTATCTTTCATTTGTTAGGTAACTAGCAATTGTATTTCTAGCAATGCCGTCCAATGCATTCCCATGATTAAGGTATTTTTGTGATATGGAATTTTTTATTTTTATTTTCAGAAGAGTGAGAAGAATTAGACCTGTATGCATGATTCTTTCATATTTAGCATCCATCTTATAACATGTATAATATCAATATTGTATAATATTAATTCCAATACACAAATATTATATACTTTTATATTTAATCTTTAATATGTCAACTAGACACAAGAATAACATTTTCACAAGCAGATGGTGAAAATAAAATTAACGTTCTCATGAATCAAGTTATAGACAGTACCTTTATTTTTTTGCGGACATTGGATAGAGACATTGGCTTTGAGATTTCTTCATAATAATCAGGATAAAACCTGCAAATATAAACAAGTTAACACAATTTAACACACAACAGTAACAAAGATTCCTGACTCTATCTTCTACCGTAAACCAAATTTGATTTGCTTGTGAGAAATATCCACAAGTTTTGTGACCTCATTAAGATCTCACCACACAAACTCTTTCATTGTGTATTTATATAGAAAGTTCTCCCACACCCAAAAATTAACAGTCCTGGATGGATTTCAGACCGACAGATAGTAAATAAAAGTTGTCTGCAATAACATTTGGCTTACAGCACACAAGTGTTTGGATGTACATTATAACTAAAACAGAAGGATAGTTTTACAGAACTAATCGTTCACATTAAAATATTTCCATAATTTTCAACAGTGAATTATACTTCAGGTACATTAGAGATTCTATAAATCTTATATAACAATCAGATCACCAGCCATTGCACCGTCTGTTCACGAACAATCAATAAAATTCAGTTCACCAACCTTCTCTCAATATGTACACAAGCAATAACCAACCTTTTACTTGGGAGTTTTACAAATGGCTCAAATATTGTCTCCCCTGAAGGCATTCTGTAAGTCTTTACAGCGTTTAGAAGTGTGACATACAGATTATCGTCCTCGGACATAATTGTCTCAGCTCCGGAATCATCTTCGTAATCCAGTAAACTGGCGTCCATCGAGGCCTCGAAATCGTCCTCGTCATCCGAGGGGTACTTCAGGGCTGCACAAATGGCCGACATTTTCTGGAGATTTCTGGTTCTAGTAAATAAACAAATACTTCAGTGCTGTGAATGGAATGTTTACATGATGTATGCTGAGGCTGAATACTTCCTTAAGACTCCCAACAGTCTGGAGCATAAGTAACATTTTTCTGTATTCAGTTATTTTTCACCTTATTTTACTTCAATAAATACTTAAACAGCCAGGCTTTGCTGTTTTTCTAGAACTTAATGTTATGTTTTCTACAGTGAAAGTTACTAGACTTAATACAGTCATTTTAATAAACTTAAGTACCTGGAACCCCAGTATCTCGAATACCATGGATATGTCCAAGTCAGATGGAAGTCCCAACCACTTTTCTATATGTATTTTAACATCAATAACTTGAATCTTATAATATATTGAAGTGTTTTTTGGCCAAATTTAGTTCAAGAGTATGATGTTATACTGTCCTTTACAAAAAATCACCAATTTGCCATTGAATCTTCAGCCATAAATATGATCTTTTTTATTACATGGTACCTTTAGAAAATATTTTCCTCTAAAAACTACATTCTTCTGGTTAAATTTAGATGTTAATGCATGGTTTAAACTCAATACATTCATTATTGACTAGCAACATTTAAAAAAAAGATTATTTTCATATCAGTTAGTATTCCATGGAACATTTTCCAATCGGTAAAACATCAAATATCTGGAACAGATTTACAAGGTGAAGGGAGACAACTCATAAAACTTAAATTAATGTAAAAAAGAAAAACTTTATCAAAAAAATAAAATGCTAGATTTAGTTATGCCCCTTACATTACAAGTAAAAATCAGAAAGTACATGTATGAAATATTTGCCAGCTCACCTGACCCGCTCTGGTGGTTTAGGTACCATGTTTTTTCTCTGACTCACCTGACCCGCTCTGGTGGTTTAGGTACCATGTTTTTTCTCTGAATAATCTCCTGCCTTTTCTTCTGTATTATTTTCTTCATCTCTACTGCATCCTGTCAAGTGATTAGTTAATACTAACAAAACCTAAACTCTATCATATCTCTGATAGTTCTCCTCAAGAGAATTAAATGTCACACTCATATTGCAGCAATCAGTTTACAAAGTAATGTTAATAACTGTAAAATATTTATAAAATGAAAAATAAATTTTCCACAAAATATCAATCCTGACACAAGACAAAAACTTTCCAAGAAATTTTTAACCTTTCTTTTGTATATTTACCCTTTTGAACATCATACAAAACATCTCTAAAGATACTGCATCTTGTAGATGACAGATTTAGATGTGGAGTTAAATACCTTGTAGATGACAGATTTAGATGCGGAGTTGATTACCTTGTAGATGACAGATTTTGGTTCATTAAATGTCCTGGCATTCTTCACCATCAAAAGGAAGTCCTTCTCGATTTCCTCTAGTGTGTTATACATACTGCCCTGGATTTTCTGAGCAATCATCTTCATATCAATGGGGTTCTTAATAATCTGGTAATACTCCGGGTATTTCTATAACACAGTTCAAAGTTTACATTATAATCCTATAATCTAGGATCTGGTAATACTCCGGGTATTTCTATAACACAGTACAAAGTTTACATTATAATCCTATAATCTAGGATCTGTTAATACTCTGGGTATTTCTATAACACAGTACAAAGTTTACATTATAATCCTATAATCTAGGATCTGGTAATACTCCAGGTATTTCTATAACGCAGTAAAATTATAAAGTTAAAATTACCTCTGATTTGCATGACTTCACATTTACTTACTGATCTTTGTGGGAGGAGTTGGAACACCAGACTGATGTCTCTATCCCCGTCTCTTGCGTTCATAGCTGCCGCGAACAGTTCCTCAATTTCCTGTGGGTCGTCCTTTACATCTTCTGTCTGTTTCTCTGAGGGAGAATCATCCTCCTGAAACCAGAAACAAAGCAGAGTTATCTCCTCATTACAATAATACACAAACCACAAACAAAGCAGAGTTATCTCCTCATTACAATAATACACAAACCACAAACAAAGCAGAGTTATCTCCCCATCACAATAACACACAAACCACAAACAAAGCAGAGTTATCTCCTCATCACAATAATACACAAACCACAAACAAAGCAGAGTTATCTCCTCATTACAATAATACACAAAGCACAAACAAAGCAGAGTTATCTCCTCATCACAATAACACACAAACGACAAACAAAGCAGAGTTATCTCCTCATCACAATAATACACAAACCACAAACAAAGCAGAGTTATCTCCTCATTACAATAATACACAAACCACAAACAAAGCAGAGTTATCTCCTCATCGCAATAACACACAAACGACAAACAAAGCAGAGTTATCTCCTCATCACAATAATACACAAACCACAAACAAAGCAGAGTTATCTCCTCATCACAATAACACACAAACCACAAACTAATCAGAGTTATCTCCTCATCACAATAACACACAAACCACAAACTAATCAGAGTTATCTCCTCATTACAATAATACACAAACCACAAACAAAGCAGAGTTATCTCCTCATCACAATAATACACAAACGACAAACAAAGCAGAGTTATCTCCTCATTATAATAATACACAAACCACAAACAAAGCAGAGTTATCTCCTCATCACAATAACACACAAACCACAAACTAATCAGAGTTATCTCCTCATCACAATAACACACAAACCACAAACTAATCAGAGTTATCTCCTCATCACAATAACAAACAAACCACAAACAAAGCAGAGTTATCTCCTCATCACAATAATACACAAACCACAAACAAAGCAGAGTTATCTCCTCATCACAATAATACACAAACCACAAACAAAGCAGAGTTATCTCCTCATCTAAATAATAATACACAAACCACAAACAAAGCAGAGTTATCTCCTCATCAAATTAATACACAAAACACAAACAAAGCAGAGTTATCTCCTTATTACAATAAACACAAACCACAAACAAAGCAGAGTTATCTCCTCATCACAATAATACACAAACCACAAACAAAGCAGAGTTATCTCCTCATCAAAATAATAATACACAAACCACAAACAAAGCAGAGTTATCTCCTCATCAAAATAATACACAAATCACAAACAAAGCAGAGTTATCTCCTCATCAAAATAATAATACACAAACCACAAACAAAGCAGAGTTATCTCCTCATCAAAATAATACACAAATCACAAACAAAGCAGAGTTATCTCCTCATCAAAATAATAATACACAAACCACAAACAAAGCAGAGTTATCTCCTCATCACAATAATACACAAAACACAAACAAAGCAGAGTTATCTCCTCATCAAAATAATACACAAATCACAAACAAAGCAGAGTTATCTCCTCATCACAATAATACACAAACCACAAACTAATCAGAGTTATCTCCTCATCACAATAATACACAAACCACAAACAAAGCAGAGTTATCTCCTCATCACAATAACACACAAACCACAAACTAATCAGAGTTATCTCCTCATCACAATAACACACAAACCACAAACTAATCAGAGTTATCTCCTCATTACAATAATACACAAACCACAAACAAAGCAGAGTTATCTCCTCATCACAACAATACACAAACCACAAACAAAGCAGAGTTATCTCCTCATTATAATAATACACAAACCACAAACAAAGCAGAGTTATCTCCTCATCACAATAACACACAAACCACAAACTAATCAGAGTTATCTCCTCATCACAATAACAAACAAACCACAAACAAAGCAGAGTTATCTCCTCATCACAATAATACACAAACCACAAACAAAGCAGAGTTATCTCCTCATCACAATAATACACAAACCACAAACAAAGCAGAGTTATCTCCTCATCTAAATAATAATACACAAACCACAAACAAAGCAGAGTTATCTCCTCATCTAAATAATAATACACAAACCACAAACAAAGCAGAGTTATCTCCTCATCAAATTAATACACAAACCACAAACAAAGCAGAGTTATCTCCTTATTACAATAAACACAAACCACAAACAAAGCAGAGTTATCTCCTCATCACAATAATACACAAACCACAAACAAAGCAGAGTTATCTCCTCATCAAAATAATAATACACAAAACACAAACAAAGCAGAGTTATCTCCTCATCAAAATAATACACAAATCACAAACAAAGCAGAGTTATCTCCTCATCAAAATAATAATACACAAACCACAAACAAAGCAGAGTTATCTCCTCATCACAATAATACACAAAACACAAACAAAGCAGAGTTATCTCCTCATTACAATAATACACAAATCACAAACAAAGCAGAGTTATCTCCTCATCACAATAATACACAAACCACAAACAAAGCAGAGTTATCTCCTCATCACAATAATACACAAACCACAAACAAAGCAGAGTTATCTCCTCATCACAATAACACACAAACCACAAACTAATCAGAGTTATCTCCTCATCACAATAATACACAAACCACAAACTAATCAGAGTTATCTCCTCATCACAATAACACACAAACCACAAACTAATCAGAGTTATCTCCTCATTACAATAATACACAAACCACAAACAAAGCAGAGTTATCTCCTCATCACAATAATACACAAACCACAAACAAAGCAGAGTTATCTCCTCATCACAATAATACACAAACCACAAACAAAGCAGAGTTATCTCCTCATCACAATAACACACAAACCACAAACTAATCAGAGTTATCTCCTCATTACAATAATACACAAACCACAAACAAAGCAGAGTTATCTCCTCATCACAATAATACACAAACGACAAACAAAGCAGAGTTATCTCCTCATTATAATAATACACAAACCACAAACAAAGCAGAGTTATCTCCTCATCACAATAACACACAAACGACAAACTAATCAGAGTTATCTCCTCATCACAATAACACACAAACCACAAACTAATCAGAGTTATCTCCTCATCACAATAACACACAAACCACAAACTAATCAGAGTTATCTCCTCATTACAATAATACACAAACCACAAACAAAGCAGAGTTATCTCCTCATCACAATAATACACAAACCACAAACAAAGCAGAGTTATCTCCTCATCACAATAATACACAAACCACAAACAAAGCAGAGTTATCTCCTCATCTAAATAATAATACACAAAGCACAAACAAAGCAGAGTTATCTCCTCATCAAATTAATACACAAACCACAAACAAAGCAGAGTTATCTCCTTATTACAATAAACACAAACCACAAACAAAGCAGAGTTATCTCCTCATCACAATAATACACAAACCACAAACAAAGCAGAGTTATCTCCCCATCACAATAATACACAAAACACAAACAAAGCAGAGTTATCTCCTCATCAATATTAGGGGTGAAACGATACACCTCCTTCACGGTTCGATACGTATTGTATAATTTTGTCTCGGTTCGGTTATTTTCGATACGATACATTTTGATAGAAGGAAACAAATTCAACGTTGTTTTATGCTTTCTTTTTCTAAATCTAGTCACATATTTTACGAATTTTATTTGCAAATTGACTTGAAGAAATTGATTTAAACTATTTGACTGTCAAAAATTATTTTACAAGCTATCAGTCATCAAAAATTTACGTTTTCTATACTTATTTATACTCATAATACTGAGTAACGTGTTTTACCTTATGCCATGCCCGACTGAATAACGATCCCGACCGAAAAATGAACCGAACCGAAAATTAGAGATTTTGCACCGTGTATCAAACCGAGAAAAAATACCGCGGTGAATCGATACCGCGGTGAACCGTTTCACTCCTAATCAATATAATACACAAATCACAAACAAAGCAGAGTTATCTCCTCATCAAAATAATAATACACAAACCACAAACAAAGCAGAGTTATCTCCTCATCACAATAATACACAAAACACAAACAAAGCAGAGTTATCTCCTCATCAAAATAATACACAAATCACAAACAAAGCAGAGTTATCTCCTCATCACAATAATACACAAACCACAAACAAAGCAGAGTTATCTCCTCATCACAATAATACACAAACCACAAACAAAGCAGAGTTATCTCCTCATCACAATAACACACAAACCACAAACTAATCAGAGTTATCTCCTCATCACAATAATACACAAACCACAAACAAAGCAGAGTTATCTCCTCATCACAATAACACACAAACCACAAACTAATCAGAGTTATCTCCTCATTACAATAATACACAAACCACAAACAAAGCAGAGTTATCTCCTCATCACAATAATACACAAACGACAAACAAAGCAGAGTTATCTCCTCATTATAATAATACACAAACCACAAACAAAGCAGAGTTATCTCCTCATCACAATAACACACAAACGACAAACTAATCAGAGTTATCTCCTCATCACAATAACACACAAACGACAAACTAATCAGAGTTATCTCCTCATCACAATAACACACAAACCACAAACTAATCAGAGTTATCTCCTCATTACAATAATACACAAACCACAAACAAAGCAGAGTTATCTCCTCATCACAATAATACACAAACCACAAACAAAGCAGAGTTATCTCCTCATCACAATAATACACAAACCACAAACAAAGCAGAGTTATCTCCTCATCTAAATAATAATACACAAAGCACAAACAAAGCAGAGTTATCTCCTCATCAAATTAATACACAAACCACAAACAAAGCAGAGTTATCTCCTTATTACAATAAACACAAACCACAAACAAAGCAGAGTTATCTCCTCATCACAATAATACACAAACCACAAACAAAGCAGAGTTATCTCCCCATCACAATAATACACAAAACACAAACAAAGCAGAGTTATCTCCTCATCAAAATAATAATACACAAACCACAAACAAAGCAGAGTTATCTCCTCATCACAATAATACACAAAACACAAACAAAGCAGAGTTATCTCCTCATCAAAATAATACACAAATCACAAACAAAGCAGAGTTATCTCCTCATCACAATAATACACAAACCACAAACAAAGCAGAGTTATCTCCTCATCACAATAATACACAAACCACAAACAAAGCAGAGTTATCTCCTCATCAAAATAACACACAAACCACAAACTAATCAGAGTTATCTCCTCATCACAATAATACACAAACCACAAACTAATCAGAGTTATCTCCTCATCACAATAACACACAAACCACAAACTAATCAGAGTTATCTCCTCATTACAATAATACACAAACCACAAACAAAGCAGAGTTATCTCCTCATCACAATAATACACAAACCACAAACTAATCAGAGTTATCTCCTCATCACAATAACACACAAACCACAAACAAAGCAGAGTTATCTCCTCATCACAATAACACACAAACCACAAACTAATCAGAGTTATCTCCTCATCACAATTACACACAAACCACAAACTAATCAGAGTTATCTCCTCATTACAATAATACACAAACCACAAACAAAGCAGAGTTATCTCCTCATCACAATAATACACAAACGACAAACAAAGCAGAGTTATCTCCTCATCACAATAATACACAAACCACAAACAAAGCAGAGTTATCTCCTCATTATAATAATACACAAACCACAAACAAAGCAGAGTTATCTCCTCATCACAATAACACACAAACCACAAACTAATCAGAGTTATCTCCTCATCACAATTACACACAAACCACAAACTAATCAGAGTTATCTCCTCATTACAATAATACACAAACCACAAACAAAGCAGAGTTATCTCCTCATCACAATAATACACAAACCACAAACAAAGCAGAGTTATCTCCTCATCAAAATAATACACAAATCACAAACAAAGCAGAGTTATCTCCTCATCACAATAATAATACACAAACCACAAACAAAGCAGAGTTATCTCCTCATCACAATAATACACAAAACACAAACAAAGCAGAGTTATCTCCTCATCAAAATAATAATACACAAATCACAAACAAAGCAGAGTTATCTCCCCATCAAAATAATACACAAACCACAAACAAAGCAGAGTTATCTCCTCATCAAAATAATAATACACAAACCACAAACAAAGCAGAGTTATCTCCTCATCAAAATAATAATACACAAACCACAAACAAAGCAAAGTTATCTCCTCATCAAATTAATAATACACAAACCACAAACAAAGCAGAGTTATATTTTTTACTTAATGTCAAAAATCTTGATGTTAGCCCATTACAGATGTGTCTTGAGAGAGTAACAATCAACTACTCTGCAAGGGATATGACATTCCCTCTTTTGACACATTCCCTCTTTTTACATTCCCTCTTTTGACACATTTCCTTTTTACCTCATCATCATCCTCCACTTCCTGTAATGCTTGTCTTGCGCTGCGACGTCGCTCTACTCTGGGTTGCTCCGTTTCTCCAAATGCATCATTTAGCAGGTCATTCTTTGTGTCACTGTACACTTCCAGGAGTTCTACTGCATCTTTGAATTCCTGGGAAGATTTCTATGAAAACAGATTTTAGTAAACATTTGCATTACTTTTCCCCTAAATTATAATAAAATAGCAATTTCTATAGTACTGTTCGAACTCAAGTTAATTTTTATACACTTAAAATCATCAACATTTTGTATCATATCTCATAATACATGTACAAACTACCCTGTCAGTAAGCTACCTTGTAATGTGGACTATCTTGTCATGTGGACTATCTTGTAATGTGTACTACCTTGCTATGTAGACTACCTTGTAATGTGTACTACGCAGCTCTGTTAAGGCTGCATAAAGGGGGCGGGGCCTAATTTATACTGGAAAAGTTTACTGTGACATCACACAAATATAGCAATTCCTCACAATAACTGAAAATGAAATAATCTGCGAATCTAAACTGCATAAGAGTAATGAACTACATCAAAACTTACCACTGCATTCATTTTTGTCGCTAGTTAAATCTCACAAAGCAAGATATAAACAAGTCACTGATCGCAATACACTTGTCGACACGACGTCATCATGGTAAAGTTTGACGCATTTTATGTGCAGTGAGAGGCGGATCAAATGATTTTTTCACAGTGAAAAATGCATTTTATTATTAAACAGAATATTATTTGCAAATCTTAGGTAGACCATTAATACAAATCTGAAACCTTTGTTTAGTGCCATTATCTAAAAATTATCGAGAGAATGTATTGAATTAATTCTACCGTGTTTTTGTCTACAGGGTGTGCATGTTTCACGCCGAGGTGCCTCATTAAATCGCCTTTTCGCAAGGGCATACACTAAAAAGATCTTGACCATTTTTTGAATACACATAACGGACATATTCCTTAACTTGAAAAGTGCTGCTGCTTTCCTGAAATCAATAGCATAACTTAATAAATACATAAAATGCTTGGTAAAGGTCACGCATATTTCGACATTAGCAAAATAACTTGAAATTTAAACTAATAAAATGCGAATTTTATTTAAAGCAGCAGCACTTTCCATAAACTACAAGTTATGTAGAAACAATCTATTACTTTAATTTTTAATTTTAACTAGGGTATGCCCTTGCGATATTGAAATTTGTTTGTTACCTACATACAGTACACTTTACATGCATTTATCACGTGACTGTCAAATAACGTGACCAAACCAAATTCAGTACAGAACAGGGTATACAATGTTATTTGAAAGAATTTTAAAGTCATAAGATAATATAGTACCTTTACAAAATTAAAACTCATTTTAAAAAGGTAGGTATTTATGCAAGTTTATATTGTGTTGATTTCTTCGAAGTACGCCTTAACAGTGCTGCATACCTTGTAATGTGTACTACCTTGTAATGTGGACTATCTTATAATGTGGACTTTCTATCTTGTAATGTGTACTATCTATCTTGTAATGTGGACTATTTTGTAATGTGGACTATCTTGTAATGTGGACTATTTATCTTGTAATGTGGACTATCTTGTAATGTGTACTATCTATCTTGTAATGTGTACTATCTTGTAATGTGGACTGTCTTGTAATGTGCATTATCTTGTAATGTGGACTACCTTGTTATGTGGACTATCTTATAATGTGGACTACCTCATAATGTGTACTATCTTGCAATGTGTACTACTTTGTAATGTGGATTATCATGTAATGTGTACTATCTTGTAATCTGGACTATTTTGTAATGTGGACTATCTTGTGATGTGGACTATTTATCTTGTAATGTGTACTATCTTGTAATGTGTACAGTACTATCTATCTTGTAATGTGTACTATCTTGTAATGTGTACTACCTTGTAATGTGGACTATCTTGTAATGTGTACTATCTTGTAATGTGCATTATCTTGTAATGTGCACTATCTTGTAATGTGGACTACCTTGTTATGTTGACTATCTTGTAATGTGGACTACCTTATAATACAACTTGGCATTGTTAACCATCAGTTCTACATCTGTTGTAAGCTGATCAATGTCCTCATATTCCTCCATTTTTAATTTCTGTTGAATTTTACGTAGGTCAATTGGAGTCGCCACCACTTCATAATAATCAGGAACCGCTCTTAAAGAATTTTAACAACACAACATTGAGGCAAATGATACAAGATGCTATTTAGACAAATATTATAGAGATTTAGTTTATCACATATCATTATATGAATGGATGACATATCTATGCAATGAATTCCAAAGCTACACCCCTGTGTATTACCTCCTCTATTAGGTCCTATGAAATACTAACATATTACTGCCTCCATTCAGTATACAACCTCAGGGAATAACCTCCACTGAGGGGCCCTTATGAACATCTCATATATTACCCCCACTAATAATTCAGTATGACTATACAACTCCAGGGAATAACCTCCTCTGTAGGGCCCCAATGAACGTCTTACATATTACCCCCTCTATTCAGTATACAACCCCCTGTGAATTACCTCCTCTGAGGGGCCCTAATGAATGTCTCACATATCAGTCTTCCTTCTTCGTTTTTGTACGTCCTTATTGTCTCATACAACTCTTGACAGATCTCAACCTTGAAATTTCCAAAAAAAAAAGAGTAAGTATACATCATTAATAACAATCAAATTCAGAAAAACTAATTATGATTTTGTTGGATGCATTGACATTTATCTAAACAACTTCAGGTCTTAACAATTATTGTAAAAAAAAGAGTAGTCTAAAACTCTTAACCTGTTTCCTGTTTATAATTACCAGTCTAAAATGACAAAGCAACAAAAATATTCACAATATATAAAGCATTAAATGCCAAATATAATTTTAAAACTTTCTAAAGTCCTATACATTTATATCCATTGTTTTGTTTAGATGATGAATTCTTACTGAGCTATCTGTTTGTGTATCTGTTCACTAGGGGCCTTACTGTGTCATACTTAGCTTTAATTTTACATTTCTATGAGCTTATATTCTTAACGGGTCATACTGAGCTCTGCGTTTACGTGAGCTAGGGGCCTTCGTAGGTCTTACTTAGCCTTTCTATGAGCTTACCGGGTCATACTGAGCTTTGCGTTTGCGTTTCTGTGAACTAGGGGCAGGCGACTCTTCTCTTTCTTCACTCTGTCTCTCACTTCCAATTGTTGATGTTCTCTTCCTTTTTCCAGGCATCATCTGTGGATAAAAGTGAAACTCTAAGGTACTGATATTCATTGACATCTTACTTCTATATCAATTTATGTCAAATCAAACAAATTTCTGTAGCTTTTAATCTTTTTTCTAATACAATTTTATTTCTAGAATTATTGCCCTGATGGTTATAATCAGGAGTCATCTAACAAACTGTTACAATAAATTTATTGTGGAAAATATGTTGTAGGACCAGGGATAGGGGTTTTTCTCATGGCAGACAACTTAATACATGCTGTCAATGTTCACATTTCTTTCCTGGACGACACTCATCAGTGAAGAGATTCACTTGATTTGCTGCTTTCCTCTGATAACCATAACTTAAGGAGTTAGGTAAGTTAAGTTATGTAAGTTAATGTAAAGCAAGTTAAGTAGTTAACCCTTTCCTGGGGAATTTACACAAGATTTCTCTGTCTGACACTAACTTATGCCCTGGTGTCAAACATCCCCCAGAGTCCTGTTTGCTGAAGCCAGAGGAAAAATGACATAAGTCTAGACCGTGTATTGCTAACATTCACTAGACACTGCAAATGGATGAACTATGCGTGTAACGCTTTCTTGCGCTGGTATAGTTTGCTTGAAAATCGATAAACAATTTCAGCGCGTCTAAAACAAAGGAGACATCATTATCTGGTAAGCATTTTCCGAGTCTTGCAAACGGCAATTTTATTCTTCCAACTCAAGGAAAGAAAATTGAGGTGAATCCTATACTCACGTGTGTTAATGAACAGCTGGAAGTCTACATTAAGGGCTGCATTGTATTTATTATTTTTCTGTATTCTAAATTCGGTGTGAGTGCAAATCCCGGGAATGAAAACGATGGTCTTGGTCTTCCAAGTGTTTGGATAAAATGTAAAATTCAAAACCCGTACGACCTTTTATCCGGATTTCCACGCAACCACTCTCCCCATCCGCTAAAAAATAAAGAAATATAAATGATAAGTTTTTGTTTTGGTAAAAAAAAACAACAACTCAGTTCTTCTTTTATTAAGCAGATAATATTAATGCAAGTGAACCAATTCAGACCTGATCACCTGAAGCGCGACCGTTAGGGATGTTCGATTTGTAAAAGTGAAACTGAAAGTAGTTCACACGTCAAAGTGGCCTCAGTGGGAGTTTATGGTAACATATGTGTCCAATCGTAGCTAATTCAGCTGTGATGCAAACCCAATGTCAACAGACACAGATAGTGAAGATATCGAACTATTTAACATGACCTCGGAAAAGCGTCCGCTAGTACCAGAAGGAAGTGTCGTTTATGAGACAGTCGACTCCACAACGCACGTGCAGAATGGGCACACCCCTGGAGAGACCCCGGGGACACCAAAGTTTATCTATATCCTGTCTTTTTTTGCTGCCATTGGAGGGTTTTTGTTTGGATATGATACAGGTGTTGTGTCGGGAGCCATGCTTCTCCTTCAGCCGGAGTTTAAGCTTGACTCTGTGTGGGAGGAGATGGTCGTGAGTGCCACTATTTTGTTTGCCTGTATCTTCGCCTTGGTAGGCGGGCCTCTAAACGACAGGTTTGGTAGAAAAGCAGTAACCGTGACAGCCAGTCTCGTTTTTACTGGTGGAGCCGTGCTGCTTGGTGTCGCACAGAACAAGATTATGTTATTGATCGGGAGAAGTATTTTGGGGGTTGGAATTGGTAAGTCTATAACATGAATAATTACAGAGGAGAAGAAAAAAGTATTACTAAATGAGAGCCCAAGTGGGTGCATTAAAACAAGAGTAATAACACATGTATATTAGCAGCATATAATGCAATACTAATGTGGTATTGTAAGATACATAGCATAGTCGGGGTTAAACCTTTAGCTCAAATGGTAGAGCTTGACTGGCATGCCAGAGGTCTGGGTTCAAATCCATTTGGAGGAACATATCTCTGTTACACTTATACCATTTGCTCTGACACTTAATTGATTTATAATTAAATGTAAGCATGATAAGACAGTATATAATTACAATATGTCACAGGGTTGCAAGTAACCACTCCCCCACTAGCAAATGCTAGTAATTTTGCCTGTGGGCAACCAGATCTGAAGGATGTAATCACCCACATGGCGAGTAAGAATTTTATCAGAACCTTTCCAGAACCTGACCATGCTTCGATTCTACAAATAAATGCACTTTCATTTTCACTGTTTCCCTTCCTACAAAATGTTTTCAAGACCCTTAATCACCTTAACATTATAACTTTATGAGGTCTCAAAAATGAAGGAAATGATGCAATGTCATTCATTCATGGTGTCAAAATCATCAGGGAAATGAAAGACTGTGGACAGCAAAGTATCTCAGAGATTAAAATACAAAGATTGTGAAAGATTTTTATAAAGTGATGAGAAAATTGTGGGCCCTAAAATAATAATGTGGGCTACCTGGTAGTTAAACTTTGAAGTGGGGGGGGGGGGGGGCACATGCCCCTAAGGTTTTAAATGTTATTTGCAACCCTGTAGGACTCACACAATCATTGGAAAGCATCCTAAGTAGATTTGTGTATAGAAAAACAAATACTAGGGTCATTTATAAGAGGTCCACTTTGCTTATTGCAGTTTGTAGAGGCACATGATGTTCAAGTGTTTACTCACACATACATGCATGGTAGTCATAACACATCTGTTTTGTTGTCCTTTATAAAGCTAAAGATCTCAGCACTTTAATTTGATTTTTGGAGCATTGGATAGTTGCACAGTTTATCATTTTGTGTTAGATTTAGTCTGAAAATTAAGTTATATGCAAACCATTGATAAACTTGAAAACACATTTATCATGTTTTTATCAGTTAATGACTCTAAACTCTGAATGATACAAAGATTTTTTTTTAAACTAAATTATTCTCAAAAACTATCTTGACAGGGCTGGCATCCATGACTGTCCCAGTGTATATAGCAGAGTGTGCCCCAATCCATCAACGTGGTCGACTTGTTACTATAAATAACCTCTTCATCACCGGCGGTCAGTTTGTGGCCAGTGTTCTGGACGGAGCATTCAGTTACGACAAGAAAAATGGCTGGAGGTACGATAGAAAATTTTATCTGTGTCTTTCTTTTTAGCCAAAATAATTTTATCTTTTTAACTTATATCTTTAAAATGTGGAATTATTCAGAGTCATAAAAATAAAATATGTAATATTTAAAGTTATTGCATATAAGAAATGTTTGGAAAGTAGAATTGTTAGCTACCAGTATTTTGCAAAATCTGAACATTATAATTGCAAGTTCAGACTGGTGAATAGTTCATGTATTTAAAGATGAAGTGATTATAGACTTATTACAGACAGGTAAGTGTTATTGTTTTATTTATAGATGGATGCTGGGATTGGCAGCTGTACCATCTGCAATTCAGTTCATAGGCTTTCTTTTTCTACCAGAAAGTCCAAGATGGTTGATAAAACAAGGCAGGATAAATGAGGGTCGTGAAGTTTTACAGAAATGTCGCGGAACAATAGATGTAGAGGAGGAGCTAAATGCTGTCAGAGAATCGTGTGAGGAGAACAGGAGGATGATGGACGACGCAGGTGAGATTTAGGAGTTGAGTGCTGTGAGGGAGTCATGTGAGGTTTGAGGAGTTGAGTGCTGTGAGGGAGTCATGTGAGATTTAGGAGTTGAGTGTTGTGAGGGAGTCATGTGAGGTTTGAGGAGTTGAGTGTTGTGAGGGAGTCATGTGAGGTTTGAGGAGTTGAGTGTTGTGAGGGAGTCATGTGAGGTTTGAGGAGTTGAGTGTTGTGAGGGAGTCATGTGAGGTTTGAGGAGTTGAGTGCTGTGAGGGAGTCATGTGAGGTTTGAGGAGTTGAGTGCTGTGAGGGAGTCATGTGAGGTTTGAGGAGTTGAGTGTTGTGAGGGAGTCATATGAGGTTTGAGGAGTTGAGTGCTGTGAGGGAGTCATGTGAGGTGAGGTTTGAGGAGTTGAGTGCTGTGAGGGAGTCATGTGAGGTGTGGTGTGAGGAGTTGAGTGCTGTGAGGGAGTCATGTGAGGTGAGGTTTGAGGAGTTGAGTGCTGTGAGGGAGTCATGTGAGGTGTGGTGTGAGGAGTTGAGTGCTGTGAGGGAGTCATGTGAGGTGAGGTTTGAGGAGTTGAGTGCTGTGAGGGAGTCATGTGAGGTGAGGTTTGAGGAGTTGAGTGCTGTGAGGGAGTTGTGTGAAGTGACTGTGAGGGAGTTGTGTGAAGTGAGGTGTGAGGAGCTGATCACTTTACTGGAGTCATTTGTTGCTCTGAGGGAGTCGTATGTGGAAAATCAGAGGATGAGTGAGGAGACAGTTGAGGTTTGAGGGAGAGTGTCAGAGGATGAGTGAGGAGACAGTTGAGGTTTGAGGGAGAGTGTCAGAGGATGAGTGAGGAGACAGTTGAGGTTTGAGGGAGAGTGTCAGAGGATGAGTGAGGAGACAGTTGAGGTTTGAGGGAGAGTGTCAGAGGATGAGTGAGGAGACAGTTGAGGTTTGAGGGAGAGTGTCAGGTCATCTCACACACATCAGTAAGTGTAATGGACTTCTGCAAGGTTGAAACATCATACAATACTGCTACACAACAACCTTTTTTTACTCCAGTAAATTTTTCTTTAATATTACAATGTCAGGAAACTAGCCCTGACCAATTTATCTGTGCCTGAATTATGTTGTGATGAAGTATGGTAAATGGTTGGGCATTCTATGAATCATGTCTTCATTTCTGACTAGAGAATACAACATTACTCTATATAAAATGAGAAGAATACAATATGTACCTATTCTTTGTACAGGAAGTGAGAACGTCTTCCTGAAGATCCTGCGGACTCCAGCGGTCAGACGAGCCGTCCTGGTGGGGAGTGGACTACAGCTCATACAACAAGTCAGTGGAATCAACACCGTCATGTAAGACAATTACAAAGACTGACATTTCTACCTAGATATAAGCAGTATCTCATAAGTCAAAAGACTAACCCTCCATAAGTAAAAAAAACTAACCCTCAAGTTAGACAACTCCTCATGAAACACTGTGGCTTATTATGAATAATATCATGAGAGTTCAATGCTAACTCTCAGATAAAGCTATTCCTCAGATGAGACTGTGGCTAAGTATAAAATTCTATATCCAGAATTATTTTCCTTTTTAAATCCAACATATAAAAAGGTACATGTTTTCATTATGGCTTTCCTGAGTTCTCATTTGTTTATACAGGTATTATAGTGCCACTATAATTAAGATGTACCTGTAGATTACCTGTAAATTATCTGAGTTCTCTTTTATTTATACAGTTATTATAGTGCCAGCATAATTAAGATGTACCTGTAGATTACCTGTAAATTATCTGAGTTCTCTTTTATTTAAACAGTTATTATAGTGCCATAATAATTAAGATGTACCTGTAGATTACCTTTAAATTATTTGAGTTCTCTTTTATTTATACAGTTATTATAGTGCCAGCATAATTAAGATGTGCCTGTAGATTACCTGTAAATTATCTGAGTTCTCTTTTATATATACAGTTATTATAGTGCCAGAATAATTAAGATGTACCTGTAGATTACCTGTAAATTATCTGAGTTCTCTTTTATTTATACAGCTATTATAGAGCCAGAATAATTAAGATGTACCTGTAGATTACCTGTAAATTATCTGAGTTCCAATTTTGTTTATACAGGTATTATAGTGCCACTATAATTAAGATGACTGGCGTACGTGACACGAGCCTTGCGATCTGGTTGGCTGCGGTGACGGCGGGGGTTAATTTTATCTTCACAATCCTTGGAGTCTGGTTGGTGGAGAGAATTGGTCGAAGACCTCTGATACTGGGCAGTCTACTGGGTAATATAGAGAAATACTGGGCAGACTACTGAGTAATATACAGAGAAATACTGGGCAGTCTACTGGGTAATATACAGAGAAATACTGGGCAGTCTACTGGGTAATATACAGAGAAATACTGGATAGTCTACTAGGTAATATACAGAGAAATAATGGGCAGTCTACATGGATCGGTTGTCCGATTGCCCGGGACAAGTAAATTCTCAGTTCGGGCAAGTGAAATTGTCTACGTACTTGTCCGATCGGGCAAGTGAATTTTTCTCATACAAATGTACATATTTATTTAGTTTACATTAATTATCCACACACACCTGGATGACAATGTTTTTGCATTGGAAATTCCTTGGTAGCGTTTCTGGGTTATACCGTTCATTTAAAAATCGGGTTCATTATTTTCTTTCGTAGTAAATACGCTCTACGTCTAACAAAAATTTTGTTAACTTCTTATAAGGAAATTAGATTTTTTATTCACGCACAGAATATAAGTACAGGGTAACACGATGTATCCTGATCAAGATAAGATGTATGTTTAGCAACTAACTCCCTTTAGCGTTGCTTCACAGTTATCTCCGGAAGTCACGATTCACAAAAGGATCCTACCGAAAATAATTTTTTAAAAATATGAATTTTATGAAAAGGAAACAGAAAGGATGTTGCTGCATGAAAGTGTGTATTAAAAGGTTAAATTCACAAGTACAGTGGTATATATTTATGTACAGATGCGGCATCAAAATTTTTTTTCAGGTAGCTCAACTTGCCAAATTGACAGTAGTGTATTTGGTCACATTTTTTCTTATAATAACATTTATAGTAATTAATAATAATGCCCGAAGGGCAAGTGAATCTGAAAGTTAATGTCTATCCCTGGTCTACTTGGTAATATAGAAATAATGGGCAGTCTACTGGGTAATATACAGAGAAATACTGGGCAGTCTACTGGGTAATATACAGAGAAATACTGGGTAATATACAGAGAAATAATGGGCAGTCTACTTGGTAATATATACAGAGAAATACTGGGCAGTCTACTGGGTAATATTCAGAGAAATACTGGGCAGTCTACTGGGTAATATACAGAGAAATAATGGGCAGTCTATTGGGTAATATACAGAAGAATACTGGGCAGTCTACTGGGTAATATTCAGAGAAATACTGGGTAGTCTACTGGGTAATATACAGAGAAATAATGGACAGTCTACTGGGTAATATACAGAGAAATACTGGGCAGTCTACTGGGTAATATACAGAGAAATAATGGGCAGTCTACTTGGTAATATACAGAGAAATACTGGGCAGTCTACTGGGTAATATACAGAGAAATACTGGGCAGTCTATTGGGTAATATACAGAGAAATAATGGGCAGTCTATTGGGTTATGTACAGAGAAATACTGGGCAGTCTACTGGGTAATATTCAGAGAAATACTGGGTAGTCTACTGGGTAATATACAGAGAAATAATGGACAGTCTACTGGGTAATATACAGAGAAATACTGGGCAGTCTACTGGGTAATATACAGAGAAATAATGGGCAGTCTACTGGGTAATATACAGAGAAATATTGGCAGTCTACTGGGTAATATACAGAGAAATACTGGGCAGTCTATTGGGTAATATACAGAGAAATAATGGGCAGTCTATTGGGTAATATACAGAGAAATACTGGGCAGTCTACTGGGTAATATTCAGAGAAATACTGGGTAGTCTACTGGGTAATATACAGAGAAATAATGGAAAGTCTACTGGGTAATATACAGAGAAATACTGGGCAGTCTACTGGGTAATATACAGAGAAATAATGGGCAGTCTACTTGGTAATATACAGAGAAATACTGGGCAGTCTACTGGGTAATATACAGAGAAATACTGGGCAGTCTACTGGGTAATATACAGAGAAATATTTGGCAGTCTACTGGGTAATATACAGAGAAATGTAGCATTCATGTCTATTAAGAAGACCTTTGAGACTCGGCAGTATACAAAGAAATGTAGCATTCTTGTCTAATAATGTGCAATATTACAATTCACAGGCATGGCCTAGTAACTTTTCAACAGGAATAACAATTTCTATGTTAATATTAAACAAGAGGTCCAGGAATATCATTTGATTTCAAGCAATTACAAATTTTAGATCCTGGATCCATAAGACTTGAATTTTACAATTTTGCTAAATAGCTAACTGCTCATTATAATCACATAAACAGTTTGCCTGCTTGATGTTCATGAGTATATTGGAAGATTTTTAAAAGTGTATTGTGTTTAGTACAGTATGCATGTATAACCAAATTAGCCCCATCCTGGCCTTGAATCCTGGCTCTGAGGAATAAAATATGACAGTTATCTATATTAAGTTTGTATTTGTGTCAGTTTGCTTGGTATGTCTTATTAGTTATCCTGGTTCAATCTTATAAGTTATCCAGGTTCAATCAAGGGTGTACAAGGATTTGTTCTGGGTTGTATTCAATACACCCTGAGGAATAAGTTAGTTAGCCAGGTGGTGCTAGCTATATTGTAACAGTTATCTTTGTTTGTAGGTGTGTTAGTTAGCCAGGTGGTGCTAGCTATATTGTAACAGTTATCTTTGTTTGTAGGTATGTTAGTTAGTCAGGTGGTGCTAGCTATATTGTAACAGTTATCTTTGTTTGTAGGTGTGTTAGTTAGCCAGGTGGGTCTAGCTGTATTGTAACAGTTATCTTTGTAGGTGTGTTAGTTAGTCAGGTGGTGTTAGCTATATTGTAACAGTTATCTTTGTTTGTAGGTGTGTTAGTTAGCCAGGTGGTGCTAGCTATATTGTAAGTTTGTAACTGTTAACTATCTGTGTTTGTAGGTGTGTTAGTTAGCCTTTTTGGTGTTTGCTATATTGTAACTGTTAACTGTAATTGTTTTTAGGTATGTTAACCTGCTGGGTCTAGCTATATTGTAACTGTTAACTGTAATTGTTTTTAGGTATGTTAGCCTGGTGGGTCTAGCTGTATTGTAACTGTTATCTTTGCTTTAGGTGTGTTAGTTAGCCAGGTGGTGCTAGCTATATTGTAACAGTTATCTTTGTTTGTAGGTATGTTAGTTAGTCAGGTGGTGCTAGCTATATTGTAACAGTTATCTTTGTTTGTAGGTGTGTTAGTTAGTCAGGTGGTGCTAGCTATATTGTAATGGTTATATATCTTTGTAGGTGTGTTAGTTAGCCAGGTGGTGCTAGCTATATTGTAACTATTAACTATCTGTGTTTGTAGGTGTGTTAGTTAGCCTTTTTGGTGTTTGCTATATTGTAACTGTTAACTGTAATTGTTTTTAGGTATGTTAGCCCTGTGGTTCTAGCTGTATTTAACTGTTAACTCTGTCTTTGCTTTAGGTGTGTTAGTTAGCCTGGTGGTGCTAGCTGTAGGGTTTCAGTTAGCTGCCTTCCATTCACCACCTGTGACCTTCACTGAGTCCAATGGTTCCTGCTCATCTTACAGGTAAATTATAATGGAGTATTCTATGTTGAATTCTATATAATATTTTAAAAAAAACATTTTAGCCAGTCACATTTATTATCTTTTGCAATGACTGATTATTCTTCACTGTGTTGGCCCAAGGTTGTTTTTAATTTCAGTTGGTGTGAAGACTGCACAGAAAATAAGCATTGTGGATTTTGTTACGTTGAACTCGGGAAATCCAGGGTAAATGGGTCATGTGTTGCTGTGGCGACCAACCTTACAGATGGGGCAGCGTGGGGTCGTTGTGACTCAGACTCTCTACCCCCCAATCTTGTATGGGCCAGTGATTACTGCCCCACAGACTACTCGTGGATGGGACTCCTGGGTTTAGTCTTGTACCTCATGTTTTTTGCCCCTGGTAAGACTATAAAATGCATAAACAAATTTGAATTTGATTACATGTAGGTTTTTAACACTGTGATATTCTTTATGAATTCTAGGAATGGGTCCAATGCCGTGGACTATAAACTCAGAAATTTATCCTTTGTGGGCCAGAAGTATGGGAAATGCAATCTCCACGGCAACCAACTGGATTTTCAATTTGGCGGTCGCTATGACTTTCCTAACACTGACAGAGAGTATAACTAAGTATGGTGAGTGACAGAGAGTATAACTAAGTATGGTGAGTGACAGAAGTATTACTAAGTATGAATGGGTAAGAATGACAGAGCACTACATATTGTCTCCTTTAAGAGAAATGCTTCCAAAGTTTAAAACTGTTCATTATTATTATTGTTATCTTTTACAGGCACTTACTGGTTGTTTGTGGGGATTGTTTTCTGTGGATTCCTGTTTATTGTGGCAGCTTTACCAGAGACTAAAGGTAAAAGTCTAGAGGAAGTAGAGACTCTGTTCCAGGGATCCGTGTGTCCGGGCTTCTCCAGGAAATTACACAAAACACAGAATTCCACGTAACACGAAACCAGACGCTTCTCCAAGAAATCACACAAAACACAGAATTTGACGTAACGTAGAACCAGACCCTTCTCCAAGAAATCACACAAAACACAGAATTTGATGTAACACGGAACCAGATGCTTCTCCAAGAAATCACACAAAACTCAGAATTCCAGGTAACATGGAACCAGACACTTCTCCAAGAAATCACACAAAACACAGAATTCCACGTAACACAGAACCAGGCCATGCTCCAAGAAATCACACAAAACACAGAATTCGATGTAACACAGAACCAGGCCCTTCTCCAAGAAATCACACAAAACATAGAATTCCACGTAACATGGAGAGGGAACTAGGCATTCAAACATAAAAGTTGGAACCAGTTTAATGTAATAAAAATCTGCTGGACTTGGTGATATTCTGGTGTACAATGAGTAATGCTCAGTGCTTAATTCAGATCTCAGAGATGTAGTTGTAACGTGCAATAACTACTTAACATATTGTATACACAATGCCATTATTCTATATTCTATGCATTCCATGTGCCTCATCTCTTCAGAGCTGGGGAGTAACTATTTTACCACTGTCTTTCTGTGAGAGATATTTTGTGTCATACATTTTTTAAAATGCATTTTCTCATTATTTTAGATGTGATAATTTTAGTTAATTTATTAATGTTTTTATGTATAGCTGATATTTGAGATAAAAGGTACAATACTGATTTTTCTGTGAACAGGTAAATAATATGTTCAGCTAGTAGATACCCGGTATATAATTCTGCTAGATACTGTAAATTTACTTAATTCATTAACAGTGATCATATTTAATTAGGACCTTTCTGTGTTGCTTATTGTCCACTAGTTCAAGTACATGCTAGTATATAATTAACACAAAGACGCAAAAGGTTGGCTCAAAATGCATGAAATTAAGATTAATACACTAGTCCGTTGATGAGAAAGACTGCACTATAAATTTGAGTGTGCTAATTTCTGTAAGTTTACAGTATCATGCTACTTTCACTTTCTATATGCCATGTAAAAATTTCATGTGCCTTTATTATTATGCCCCCACTTGAAAAGCTGGGATATATAGTGATGGGGGGGGGGGGGGCAGGGGGGGTGTCCATCCTTTATGCTAAGGAGTACCCATCTCTTATCTACAACTCCTCCTAGTATACCAATGAATAAAATTTAATGAGACTTTCACAGAATCTTTATAACATAGTGCCATTGTGCACCTCCTATTTTACACTTTGATTGGACACATATTTGGAGTTTCCCATAGCAAAACATGGACACTGCCATTCTTTCTACTATACTGAGGGTACCGATTTCAAATTTAATGAAATTTTCCCATAATCTTTGTTACATTGGGCACCTCCTATTTTACATATTGATGAGAAACATTTTTTTAGTGTTTCCTATAGCAAAACATGGCCTCTGTCATTATTTCTATAGTATTGGGGGTACCCATTTCTTATTCTCAACTCCTCCTATATCACTGAATAAAATTTAATATGACTTTTCCAGAATCTTTATTACATTATAGAGCTATTTTGCAGCCATTTCAAGTTTTGAACAGACACATATTTGGATCGACTTTCCCATAGCAAAACATGGACTTTGCCATTATATGGGAGTGGGGGTATCATTTTGTGAGCTCAGTGCTTGCAGTACCTCATGCATCAAGACCATAGGAATAATATCAAGAGGATCGTCTTGTATGTACATGTAAAATCATTGCATTCCATACTTATTCTTTCTTGTGACTTCTGTTACAAATTTTTTTTTCTTTACCCCATGCAAAATAACATAATTATTTATAATAAAGTCAATCCCTGTTATCTCAAACTCGAAGCCAGAAGACTTCGAAATATCCGATGATTCAAGATATTGTGGTCAAAATATTAAGGATGTCAATTTCACTCCAACAAATACAAGTATTTGGATGTTTTCGTGGAACGAGTACTCATTAAAATATTTTTTTGTGTGTCAGTATGTCGGGTTTTCTTATTTATAGAATGGTACAATACTTATTCCATGCTACCATACTCAATATTTCATGTAAAAATAAATATTTGAACTTAATGTATTTGATTTCAAATTTATTTTTTTAACTGCATATATTATCGAAATAAGCTTTTCAAGACGTTCGTTTGTCCTCTTTAATTACGTTTATAT
Source organism: Saccostrea echinata (assembly GCF_033153115.1). Classification (NCBI taxonomy): domain Eukaryota; kingdom Metazoa; phylum Mollusca; class Bivalvia; order Ostreida; family Ostreidae; genus Saccostrea; species Saccostrea echinata. Next base: position 429,517 of record NW_026889778.1, read on the forward strand.
GAAACAGGAAAAAAACTCCAGTAAATTACACACACATCACAGATGTATGCACATGACAGTCTAGAAAAACTCCCGAGAAGGAGTTACCGGAAGTAAGAAATTGAGACTAAAAAAGATGCCGAAAATAGAGTCTGCGTATGCGCACAAGCATTAAAAATGTCTATTTTTCGGTCAAAAACAAGGGTCTACAATAGCTGTCTGTGCAAATTGTTGGATTGATTGATTGATTGTATGTTGTTTAACGTCCCATTCGAGAATTTTTCACTCATATAGAGACGTCACCATATACCGGTGAAGGGCTTCAAATTTTGACCTTTACTCGGCACTCGGGGCCATTGAGCAGTGAGGGATCTTTATCGTGACAACGACTGCTGTGACACGGGGCCTCGGTTTTTAAGGTCTCATCCGAAGGACCCGCAACTTTCACTTCAAAGTGCCGAGCGCATGGTGAAGGAACAGTTGCTACCCATTTTTTATCGACTTAGGTCGGTCGCGGCCGAGATTCGAACTCACGACCTTCCGATCACGGAGCGAGCGCTCTACCGACTGAGCTACCTTAAACGGTTGCATATTGTTGGACTGTATTTTACAGCTGACTCAGAATTAAGGTTTTCTGTTCTATATATGATGAGCAAGCCTTACATATAGTTTGAGTTACATATGGGTTACCTGTTTATTGGTCATGAGAGGCTAAAACATACAATACACGCAATTACTGAAAGCAATCTGACGTTTTTATTCACTATGACAAAAAACAGCAAAATTTAGAGTTGAAGAAGATTTAATATCGCTAACCAACGGCACTTGATGGACAGTCGATAACGCCCCTCCGGCACGTGCAGGTCACGCCCCCACGTTGTATGTGATCCCCATCTCTGTATAACCTAACAAAGGAAACCATCACCTCATTAAAATAAGCACATTACAACACGATCCAAGTCGGAACGCAGATTGACTTACATTCCCCCCTCGGTGCAGGTGCCCGCTTGGAAAGGGTCACCTCCGGCGAATGGGTCCCCGCCTGTAATCGAGAAGGGGGTGGAGCTTACACTCCCCGGGGTCCCCGTGCACTCTGTCATGTTCTTGACGCGGAGATGGTAAGCGTTCACCCAACCAACCTATAAAGGGGGAAAATGAGAACTCAAGATAATTATACTCAGTGGCAAATCCTCCAAGTTAAATGACAAATATACATTGAAGAAATCCTATTTTTTAGATTGCTATAATAGGTATTACCTCATTTTGGACATTGAGAAGTTCGTACCAAGTGGCACCAAATATGTGTAGAAAGCCACCCTTTGTGACGAAACAATCATTATCGTGTAGAACTGCTAGGACTTTGTGTTCTTCTCCAGCTATTGAAATAAAAAAAATTGAAATGTCAATGTCTCTACTATTGTACAAATATATACATGCATGTTGTTTAAGCACCACAGTTGTAGAATGTAGATAGTGTTCGATAGACGTGATTTTAGCAAGAGTTATTTCCCGTTGGTTGCCATATTGGAGGTCAACAAGCCCAACTTATAACTTTTCTATCGTCATCTTTCCTTATTTAAGTAGCAATTATCACCTATATATATGGAGTTTATGTTCCCCAGTTGATTTAATATGGAAGAGTATGCTCTTCGTACGAACACTTTCTAAAACAAGGCAGGCTGTTGACAAATAAATATTAACAATCTCGTTTAAGTCCACATTTCGCATATTCTATGGTCGAAACAATGACATTGTTAGCAAATACAATCTATCATCAAGTCGAATGTTGACTGTCGTCTTTCATACAAATTGTTACAACATTATTTTCCCACTGAATTTTCTACGGATTTTCCCGTTTACTCAGTCATGACAAGGAGCACATTGCGAGTGTAATAGGTCCACAGGGGATGCTTACTCCTTCATTGCACCTGATTCTACCTCTGTTTTCAGAGTTACATATGCTGGCTTTGCTCATAATTTGTATCGAACTGTTAAATTGTTGGAATGAATTTTTGAGACTGATCACTGTTCCATATCTTCACATTTCATTCCTATTGATATAAAAACATCTCAAATTTAGTAACAAAGTTAAAGTCTGTTCAAACCTTGGCTTCTTGTTCAGATCTTAATAGAGAATTAAAATCTTATAAAAGAATATGAAAAATTATAAAAATTCGATTTCTCTAGACAAGCAAGACCAGGAAAACTATCCTGGTCTTGCTGGTCTAGAGAAATCGAATCTTCAGATGAGTGGTATGGTCCATGGGCTTTTATATAGCAGCCATAGAATTAGCTTTAATGAAAATTGATGGAAAATAAATTTTGGTTTAAAGAAGTGTACAAAGATTGACGCACTAAATTAGCCAACGATTAAAGAGAAAAAAATTGAAAGAATATAAAACATTATTCTATTTTGATTACAATTGTAACACTGTTTATTGAAAATAAAATTCGACATAAGGAATACTGCATCTTGATTTAGTCAACTTGCGTACCAAGTTTCATTGAAATCTGCCTGAAACTAAATGAGCAGAGGCGATGCACAGAATTATGAGCTTATTTAAGTCCCCTCTACCAAATTTTAATCAAACGGGTAACTGGACAAATACTGTGATCCAATCCGGACCAGGACGAGGGGGGGGGGGGGGGATTGATCAATGCTCATATAAGACGATGTGCCATTTTGGCGGTGGAATAAAAAATCTTATCCCTCATCCATTAAACTGGCATACAGAACCATAAAATTCGATGCGATCCTATTTGATAACCTTACCTTAACTTGGGTCATGTAAGAATTTTAATTTATCAGACTATTTTATTAGTTCTTTGAATTAAAAGTGGTCTCTATAAACTTTGAAGTGAACAGCATTTAACAATAGGCATTGGTTTATCGCATATACAACAAACCTTCCAATATATAAAGAAAAAACTGTACAATTTCCCTACAATTCGTATACTAATTACGAAATGTCATTATAAAGCTGTCAACAGTGGCCCATACAGAATCTAAAGATCTTCCCACTTACGACCGTCCCTGGCGTAAATATCGTTGTCCGCTACACACAGACAGAGCCCCCTCCGTAACGTGTCGTGAATCGTGGCGCCCCCTACACTCCCTACCAACAGAAGAAACAGCCCCAGTGTTGTCATGACATCTACAAAAGTACTAACATGACCTCTATAAAGTACTGACGTGACCTCTAGTAGATAAAGACGTAGTCCAGCAGACACGGGACTTTCTCTTATCTTTCTGCAGTGTTCCATGTCGTAGGAATTGTTACACAGAAAGTACATTGACATGGAGTGCAGGTTTATATCGAGTCAACTGTGAAAAAGTGATTACAATTTCCGGAAGTACTATAGTACCAGCCTGTCCCTATTCGTCAAATCATATCAACCTTGCAGCTTTAGAGAATTACTTTGTTGCATTGATTATATATCAGCTGCACAGCTTTTGAGTATTACTATATAGTATAGATCATATCAGCTACGCAGCTTTTAAGCATTACTATGTTGAATATATCATATCAGCTGCGCAGCTTTGGAGCATGATTATGTTGAATAGATATTATCAGCTGCTAAACTTTGGAGCACTACTTTTTTGTATTAATAATATAGCAGCTGGGCAGCTTTGGAGCATTTCTTTGTTGTATAAATAATATCAGATGCGCAGCTTTGAAGCATGACTTTGTTGTATAATTATATCAGCTGCTAAGCTTTGGAGCATTACTATGTAGAATAGATCATATAAGCTGCCCAACTTTGAAGCATATCTTCTTTGTATAAATATTATTAGCTGCGCAGCTTTGGAGCATTACTGCTCATATCAGCTGCCCACCTTTGGAGCATGACTATGTTATATAAATCATATTAGCTGCGCATTATTATTTTGTGTAAATATCAGTTGTCCAGTTTTGAAGCTTAACTTTGATGTATATTATGACTTTACCAGCTGCTAAGCTTTGAAGCACTCATTTTTTGTATAGATAATATCACCTGTGCAGCTTTGGAGCATAACTGTTATATAAATCATATTAGCTGCACAGCTTTGGGGCACTACTTTGTTGTATAGATTTTACCAGCTGTGTAGCTTTGGAGCATATGTTGTATAAATCACATGAGCTGCACAGCTTTGGAGCACTACTTTGTTGTATATAGATTTTATCAGCTGTGCAGCTTAAATTTTAAGCTTTACCGAGTTGTATTGTATTAGCTGTCCAGCTTTGGAGCATTATCGTGTTGTATAGTACATGTATATAACAGCTGCTAAGCTTTGAAGCACTTTTTTTCCTGTATAGATTATATCAAAAACCCATCTTTGAAACATTACTTTGTATCTATCATATAAGCATCGCAGCTTTGGAGCATTACTTTGTTGTAATTAGATTAATATTCATCGTCTTGTTCTATCTTAATTTGGATCAAGAAGTTTTTTAACTCCATGTTTTCTCGTTCACTGATCACCGTCACGGAAGCTCAGTCGGTAGAGCGCTTGCTCCGTGATCAGAGGGTCATGAGTTCGAATCTCGGCCGCGACTGACCTAAGTCGATAAATAATAGGTAGTAACTGTTCCTTTGCCAAGTGCTCGGCACTTTGAAATGAAAGTTGCGGGTCCTTTGTCACGGCAGGCGTTGGAACGATAAAGAACCCTCACTGCTCAATGGCCCCGAGGGCCGAGTAAAGGTCAAAATTTGCAGCCCTTCACCGGCATATGGTGACGTCTCTGAGTGAAAAATTCTCGAATGGGACATAAAACAACAATCAATCAGTCAATCTAATTCACTGATCAAAATTCAACATCAATATCAGGAAATGGTTAGTCCTTACAATCATCATTGAAAATTGTATAAATACTTAGAATGAATGGACCTTTCACCTGTACTCAACTATTGCTCCATGACATACTCATGAATTTTATAAAATCAGAAAATAGATTCGAATGATTTTTTATATGGTTTACCAGTATATAATTATGCTGAAATACTGATTAAATTTCAAAGCGAGTCTGGTCATAGATACTGAATGGGTAAGAGGTAATGGTTATGGTATCCATTTTCTTCTTATATTTCATATAGATTATATAATAGAATTTATAATATATTCATTTTAGAATTAATCAATACAGTTTACGGGTTAATGTCTCTTGCCGTAATCATCATAAAGTATTAACAATAGCAGAAACATGTCATAACATTTAGTTTAATGAGAATAGTATGACAAAAATATTTAATGCTGCTTTAAACAATGGTAATAGACAAAAAAAGAATTTGTTTAAAAAATGTTCCTTTGCATTCAAGTAAAGGTTCATCAGCAACAGAATATTAAGTAGAAAAAAAGAAATGAAAAAAATAAACATGTAAAAAAAAAAAAAAGATGTAACCACCAAAGAATTAAATATAAAATATTCTTGGTTTATAAATAAATTAGAGATAACATAAACAAATAAAAAGAAATAGACCATAGTCTTTTGTGTATAAGTTCTTTTGTAGCACTTTTGGGTTAAAATGATTGTTTTTAACAATGAGTAGCATGTAACAGGGGAACATTATACATAAAACCTCTACTTCAACAAAAGGTTTGTTATAATGATACAGAAAAAAGTGGTGTTTATGTTAATTTGTTCACAATGAACTCAATTTAGCCACAATAATTCTGTAAACAAAATTCAGAAAATTCTGAAAAAGATTCCGTAACAAAATGTAAACAAACAACATTCATTATAGCTTAAACAGGTTTTGTAAGAAAATAAAAATTGTAGTACTACGACATTTATTTAAAAAGAGACAGGAAGATTAGTTGCTGTGGTTTCATAAATACAGTCAAACCTTGTGTTTTTGTTAGCATATATATATATATATGTACAGTCAAACCTCATCATCTCACACCCGAACTGAACAATAAACAAGAGGCCCAAGGGCCTTAACGGTCACCATAGTACAATACAACAATTTAGAGGATCCATAGAGTATTAAAATGAAATGAAAGGTGAAGCTTTGTTGCCCAAAAGCAAGAAAAATAGGGTGATCAGGATCAACAAAATAAATAGTCTACTATTCATTAACAGTTCATAAATTAGGTTCTAATCTGTTCCCCATTTATCACTATCACCATACAGCATATTAACAAAATATCAGTGCTTTTGTACTATTTTAATTCCTTGTTGTAATCTCTTACATTGGCCTCTCTTGGTCTTTGATGAACATTTAAGTTATTTTTGTCTCATTTTTATTTATCTATTACTTACAAGTCCACATGATCATTAAAACTAAGAAAATACTTTTTGTATTATACAATAAAAATTCTTGCATAATTCTCTTATTCTATTAATTTTTCAAGTACATTATTTACAGTGATTAATTATCAAAAGTAAATGGCAAAGGGGAATAACTCCTCTCAGTAGAATGCAAATTAATTGAGCCCTGGCTAGGACCAGAACACTTGACCAAATGGTCCAGATGTTCAAAAATCTGGTAAAAATACCCTTCCTTATTACAACTTTTACGCTTTTTGCCTCTGATATGCCCAAGTGCAGAGAAGATTTTTAAAGAAATAATGCATTTTCACTACAGATTCACTATATTATCAATAGAGCCCCTCCCCCCCCCCTTTTCACCACCGAGAAACACCAGAGCCTCTCACCCTGGGACCAGAAGTTTCAAGTTTGCTCATCATAAGTAATCGCTTTGTTTAACTGCTAAACATTAAGGAGCAGACAGGATTATTTAATAGAATTAATGCATTTTCACTACATTATCAACAGCCCCACCCTTATACCAGCACATCTGACCCAGGGGTCATGCAATTCATTACTCTGGAAGAAGCACTCCTGCTCATCATAACTATATACTTAGCCTCTTTGCTTTTTAACCAGAAGCAGAAAAGAATATTTTCAAAGAAATTTTGATTTTTCACTATATAATCAAAAGAGCCCCCCCCCCCCACCTTTTGATCAGAACCCTTGACCCTGGGGCCATGAAATTCAAAATTTTAGAAGAGGCATCCTTGCGTATCATAACAATGTACTTAGTTTGTTTAAATAGTACCCAGGGGCAGAGAAGAAGATTTTCAAAGAAATAATTCACCTTCACTGTAGGAGCTATATAGCCCCACCCTAGCACCAGAACCCCTGTCCCTGGGGTCATGAATTTCACAATTTTGGAAGAGGTGTCCTTGCTTATCATAACAATGTACTTAGTTTGTTTAAATAATACCCAGAAGCAGAGAAGAAGATTTTTAAAGCATTAATGCATTTTCACTATATAATAAATAGAGCCCCACCCTAACATCAGAACCCCTGACCCAGGGGCCATGAAATTCACAATTTTGGTCACTCTTGCTTATCATAACTATGTATTTAATTTGTTTAAATAATACCCAGGAGTAGAGAAAAAGATTTTCAAAGAAATAATGCACTTTCACTATATGATCTATATAGCCCCCCCCCCCCCCCCAGCACCAGAACCCCTTACCCTGGGGCTATGAATTTCACAATTTTGGTAGAGTCACTCTTGCTTATCATAACTATGTATTTCATTTGTTTCAATAATACCAAAGAGTAGAGAAGAAGATTTCTAAAGAAATAATGCACTTTCACTATATGATCTATACCCCCCCCCCCCCAGCACCAGAACCCCTGACCCTGGGGCCATGAATTTCACAATTTTGGTAGAGTCACCCTTGTTAATCATAACTCTGTATCTAATTTGTTTAAATAATACCCAGGAGTAGAGAAGAAGATTTTCAAAGAATTAATGCACTTTCACTAATATGATCTATATAGCCCCACCCTAGCACCAGAACCCCTGACCCTGGGGCTATGAATTTCACAATTTTGGTAGAGTCACCCTTGCTTATCATAACTATGTATTCAATTTGTTTCAATAATACCCAGGAGTAGAGAAGAAGATTTTCAAAGAAATAGTGCACTTTCACTATATGATCTATATAGCCCCGTCCTAGCACCAGAACCCCTGACCCTGGGGCCATGAATTTCACAATTTTGGTAGAGGGCTCAATGCTTATTACAATCATGTCAACAGTTTGACTGCTTGATGTCCAGGAGTAAAGAAGAAGATTTTTAAAGATTGCATTAATTTTGATGGTTTTAGCCCCACCCCTCAGGCCCCAGGGTGGCAGGGACCATGAAATTCACAAATTTTGTTCCCCTTCACACATAGATGCCATATCCAAAAATTGGCTGAAATTGGTTCAGCGGTTTCAGAGTAGAAGCTGAAAATGTTCAAATGTTAACACACGACGCACGATGGACGACAACGGACGAAAACAGATAGCAATAGGTCACCTGAGTGACTCAGGTGACCTAAAAACTTTGAAATATCGGGATTCAAGATATTGAGAGTAAAATATATAAAGAATAAGCAGTTGGGACTTCCAACTCGCTTCAGCATATCCTTGGTATTCAAGATACATGTATTAACATCTGAGATACCAAAGTTTAACTTCACATATATTAAATATAAATTGTTGATAAAATCTGTTAAACAAGAACCTGTCTCACAAAAACGTGAGCTTCATGATCACATGATACATCTGTCAGGAGAACAGTCGTCATAATTGAATTAATTAAGTTCTATGATACACCGGTTAAACTGATGATTCTACATGATCTACTTATATATGTATAGATGAAGAATTCCAAAATGAGGCCACAACAAACCCTTTTTTTGGGGTTGTGACACACAAGGTCTGTCAATAGATGGGTTAATTCTAATAAACATAAGTTTTAATTTTCTAATTAAAATGAAAGATAAATATCAATATAAAATATGATGAAGTCATTTTTTAGCATTAGATATTCTGATGCAATAATCTAATCTTTAAAGTTAACATACAATGTGTGGAACAAACCAAAACAGCAACCAGTTACAGGATTTGTAAACAGTTTCCTTATACTAGTAACTGATATTTCCTCTTAAGTGGGTTCTTTATAAAAGGCTTCTACTGTATCGTACATCTATAAATAGTGCAAACATCTAATAACTTTAAAACCTTTCTTTTAAAAAGTCATAGGATTAATAAAACAAAACAACAAGTACATGAGCATATAAATAACAATAAAATGCAGCACTTAAGTATGACTTTCTCACAAAATAACAAGCTTTTTTCTCTCTACAAGACCCCAAAATAAAGAGACACAAATCATACCCTAGAGTTTCAGTTGTCTGATTCTGAGTATTTAGTTAAAATGTATCAAAATGATCTTCCAGTAAAATTAAACAACAATAAGCCTCCACATAATATCATCAAAGACATTTTAAAAAAAAAGGCTTCAGAGCACATCTAGGTCATAATGCTTACAGTTTGATCAATATATATAAAAGTTTTCATAAATACAAACTCAACAAATCTCAGATCTTCCATTGAATTCACTTAGCAGTTTAACTTTTAATTTTTACAATAACAACAAAATTTTTTTAAAAAATTTTTATCACTCTAATTTAAATCAGTTTTATCAACAGTTTTATTTAGGTCCGACTTGTTAAAATTCTAATGACCGACTACAGACTGGCTGCGAGTTTCCAGTGTTTGACGTCACATCTTGTGAGCCGGTTTCTCCCATTTGTATGTTCCAGTATAAATAAAATTGAAGCGTGAACACAACTCGTCACTTTCTCTCGGGCCGCGGCTGGAAGACAAAAACACACATTAGTTCTGAACCTGTAATCAAGAGATATCAACAATCATGGTTTATGATAGATTTAATAGTAGAAATGCTGTGTAAAGACCAGATATATTACTATTGTAAAATGAACGAAATATTTTGCATTTTTCTTTTCTTTTGCAGAAAGAAGAGTCAATTATTTTTCACATCCTCTCATCTACAATTTATGTGTTCTAAAGTTGCAAGCAAATAAGCTTCTTTTAATTTTTTCCCCATTATATACAGTGATATTAAAGATTTTAGAATTTTACAGTGATACAAAGAAAATATTAAGAACTTGTATTTACATAAAACCAAGGAGGAATATTTGATAGAAATGAAAGTTATAATACATTTATGTACTGAAACAAACCTGTATATGTAACATCAGGAAGAGATCGATTCAATAAGCACAGGCATAATACAAGAATTTTAATGGATAAACAAATTTTAAAAGTGTGCCGTGTAGTTTGAATGAAATATGAAGATATATGTACAGAACATATACTGTATGCAGGGAAATTTTCGCCTCCATTTTTAATTATTTTCTCTCCTTTCGCCCTAGACATAAGTGGGCGAATTTAATACGGGAGGAATTCAAAGAAAACAGTATAATTTCTTAAACAGAACCATGACAGAGCGAATTTAAAATGGGCCAAAATTGTTAGCATGTGTGAAAGGGCAAAAATAACACTGGCAATTCAATAAAATTTAATTGGCTTGTTTTTGTATCACATGCTAAATTACAATTTTCTGATATTGACTTTGGAGTTCCTAAATATGTTAATCATATGTAAAACCTGTGCAACTTTTGTTGAATTTTTTTTTCTGTTTTGCTTATCTGTTTTAATGATGCAAAATGGTAGTCCTAATCATGGACTTAATATTTGAAGCTGCATGTACATACAACAACAAAAACGATTTATATAAACACTGTCATATATATATATTATATGTTATTGTAACATTTCCGAAAATTTTTAAACCGATACTTCTTTGTAATTTTGCCTGATTTTCTCTGTGATTTTGGTTATTTCTGTAATTTGATTACTTTCTAGTTCTCTTTTTTGGTACATTTATTACTTTTTGCTTTGTTTATTCAATATCAGAATTTATGTATTCACCTTGACCTTGAGGTAGGGAGGGGTCTAAAATAGGCTGACCTAGCTGCCCAATCCCATTCACTTCTACGAGTAAAAAAATATACCGGTACATTGACCTCTAATCAGCATTGACCTTAAGACTTTATATTTCTTTACTGTAATCAGTAATTTCAATTTACTTAAAAAATTGTCACCTAAGACAACTGCCTTGAAATAACAATTCCCAGGTAACTTAACAAGAGGCCCAAGAGGCTTTTAAGTGGTTGTAATTCTTTAGATTTCCATAATGGAACTCTTCAAATAAGAGGCGTGTTTGGTCGTCTGACTGGGACAACATGACATAGCGAATATGAAACATGCCAATCATGATCCAATTTAGAATGTTAAATGTATCTGTCATTTCCATCAAAAAGTAGAATATGTGAGAAATTGAAAGTTCTGAATTCATCATCCATCGATAAAAATTATGATTGTTTTTTGAAATGGACAGTCAACACTTCTCAACAACTTCCTGTAATGTATATATTAAATTGATATTATTGTCATTTTTACTTCTGCTGCATGTAAAGTCCACAACAATACAGTGTTTCATTTGCATGTGTTTGGCGTTTTTTCATTGATGTTTACATGTTGTTACGATTGTCCCAGAAATCCTGCAAGATTTGTACAATTTCTGACTTTTTCACAAGACAGCACACTAAGAACTATAACTCTTCTGTGGTGGAAATAGAAAGTATTGGTCCAGTGGTTCTTTAAAAAATGAAAATGTAAAAACGTGACACACAACCATACAAAGACGGAAAAGAAAAATAGATAACAAGAGGTCACAAGTGACCTAAAAATGTTCAAAATGAATATACGTTAACTGCCTAATAAAAAAAAATCAATCAATCTAAAGTATTTACTAGTAGAAGAGAAAAAATGGTTTAATTTCAATTATCTGACTTCCTAAACATTGTATAAAATTAATGTATACATATATATGACAATTATAAATAATTAAATAAGAATTCTCTCTAGATACGTATAATGACACAGCTGAAACAATGCATTAATAAAACACAGTCAAACAATCCTTGTGTTCTTTTTTGTTCAAAGTTTTTTTTTTTTTGAAACTTCCATTGACCAGACACTGTCTCTTGTACATATAAATATGACTACATGAAAGTTATTAAGTGATTAGCATGATTAGTAAGAAATTGAGTGTTAATCACATCCTTGAATGGGTGGAGGTTAACAGAACAGCCAGAGATCATCTATCAGCAGTGGGGGTGAAAGGCAACAGCTACATCAGGGAGATACGACAGTCTGAATCACAGAAACGTTTATAACGAGGCTTTTTTATCAGTCCACTTGTAAGTTCCATAGTATTTGAAATCAAACTTATCGCAGAGCTGATCCGACTCTTTTGGCCCTCGGCTGAAAACAGGAAGAGGGAACGTCAAACAAACAAGCAGGGAGGATTCTGTTAGGGGTCTCTGTATTGTGGGTCTTTATTGTGGGTATTCCATTGATAAATTTTGAGAAGACATTAAGTAACCTATAAGACTTCCAAATAAGCCTTAAACAGCCGCTACATAAATCTAATTTGAAAACTCAATTCTGATACTGAACAGATGAAATAAAACCATTTGTAACATTTCTCCAATATTTGCCTTAATTATTATTGAGAATGATTATGTTGTGTTTGTTTGTTTTTTAATAACAATATATTTACAGGTAATATTCCAATAGACATAACATTGGAGATTTTCTTAGTTTGATAGAAGTATACTAAATCAGAGTTTCTCTTTACTAGATAGATGAAAAAATAAAGGACTGTGTTGAAAAGGGCAATGTCCTCAATCAAACTTTTTATCATGCACTGGTCCAGGTATTAAATGTTGTCATTTAAACTCCATTATTGTTTTCTTATGTCTAAGTTGTGTCAGGGAACTCAGCTTGAGCATTTCCAGAATAAACTAAATCACTGACCAATCAGCAAGGGCCCCACAGAGGAATAAAAATCTAAGGGTGCAGCAACTGTATTTATAAAATGTGGACATGCTTCCTAAATGACAAATGGGATTATCCAACTATCTGTTAGAAATTAATAGCATCTTTGTGTTTATATATTAGGGAGTAAACACATCATATAATATAATAATTCAATTAAATGCAAATCAAAATGCCAGCCTTTGGTGAATGCAAAGATCACCCAGGCTTGACATTAACTTCAAAACAAGCATCACTTGCAAACAGAGGTGTTAATAAATCTAAATGTGACAGATCAAGATTAGGTACTGGATTTTCTACAGCAGGCAAGATAATTACTCCCAGGGGATTAATTGTACTGCTTTTTTATCCTTTAATTGTTAGTTTACAACCTTTCATTCTAAGTTTTTAATAAGAACATTTTCAGCATTGATAGAATGAGGCTATTATTACTGTACCTATTAGTTTCCTTATATTTACACAAGGCAGCAAACCATTCACAGTAGCTCAGTCAGTAGAGCTCTTGCTCCGTGACTGGGAGGTTGTGAGTTCGAATCTCGGCTGCGACTGACCTAAGTTGATAAAAACTGGGTAGCAACTGTTCCTTCACCATGCGCTCAGCACTTTGAAGTGAAAGTTGCAGGTCCTTTGGATGAGACCTTAAAACCAAGGCACCGTGTTACGGCAGGCACTGGCACGATAAAGATCCCTCACAACTCAATGGCCCTGAGAGCTGAGTAAAGGTCAAAATTTGAAGCCCTTCACCGGTATATGGTGACGTCTTTAAATGAGTGAAAAATTCTCAAATGGGACATAAAACAACATACAATCAATCACAAGGCAGCAATAAAAAAACTGATATTTTTAACTTATCTTTTTTTAAAATCAATTCCCCATGAAAACTGTATTTCAATAAAATAGAAATTAACCAGAACAAAATATGAATATCATAAAAATGCACCCTTCTGTGAATGCAAACATCATCCATGATTGATCTTAACTTCAAAATTAACATCACTTGCAGACAGAGGTGTTAATTGATCTGGATGTGACAGTTAGAGATCAGGCTCTGAATATTCTAACAGCAGACAAGTTAATTAATCACAGGGAACTCAATGCAACTTTCATAGTTTACAAGATGAACATTTTCAGCAGTTATCTCTTTTTGCCCATTCATTCTTATATAAAGTTAAGGAATCTACCCTACCATCCCAGCTACAAATGGATAACATATAGAATCAAAATTAGTATCAAAATAAGTTTTACTGCCTATTAAACCAACATACCAAATTTGAACTTAATAGGACAACCATAAAAAAAAGTTATTAGAAAAATAAACAGAAAAATTGTGGAAGAAGAATGATAGACAGACGGAGTGATTACTATAGGGCACCCATAAATCCTTGTGGTACCCTAATCACGGATTGAATGTACATTATCACTACTCAAAATGATTCAAAAATTATCCCCATTCAAAATGATTCAGAGATTATCTCTACTCAATATGATTAAAAAAATATAAAATCATTCTTATTGCTACTCAAAATGATTTAAAAATTATCTCTACTGAAAATGATTCAGAAATTATCTCTACTGAAAATGATTCAGAAACTATATCTTGTAAAAAGAAAAAAGGTATGTCTGTGTGGTAATCAAAAACCAAAGATTAATAGAAATCTATATTCATGTCATTAACATACGAAAATATATAGTTGTATGTTATTTCCCTACATAGTGAATACCCCATTTAGTATACATAAAATTACAATTTTAAATATTTTGTGTCGAACTATATATGATGTCATTTACATGTACACATATTTCATTTGAATTAATTTGATGAAATATTTGTTATAAGTTTTCAATAAATAAAAATGTCTGCTTCAAAATGTAAACCTTGTTTCAACCAAAGTGCTGTAGAAGTACTTTTTTCTACGTGGTATTTATTTACGCTATGTAGGCAGTCACAAATTTTCTGCAGAAATTTGTCCCAGCTTACTTAAGGACATACGCAACGTACCTTACCTACTGATAATTTTTCAAGATATTCTTAATTTAAGATTATAGTGCCATCAGATGTTCGTAGACAAAAAATCAGCATGCATTACCAGGGGTTTTGAAAATATATGAATTGATGGAAATTCTTGTATAATTCAGAGAAAAATATACAAAAATTACTAAACATATATTCTTGAGGTTTTGTTAATCCAAACTTATTTTACAAGAAGTGTACAACAGCATATATAGACATTAAAATGTAGCACATAGTTCTTTTCAGTATTGGAACTCTTCAATTCCAGGGAAAAAGACAATATAGTTCAAACTACGTTGCATATGTCCTTAAAGTACATTTAACGCATATAGTGGTAGTCTAGTGTAATTTTCTACTTGTGGATTGAACAGAAATTGTGATTCCATGGAATTAGGACCCCATGGAAAAAAGTACATTATACATATTTACGACAGATATCATGTTTTCATCGGGCCAATTTTCAGAGTGTATTCAGAAAGTTGTTAAACAATAACAAGACATTAAATAAATGTAAAAGGTTGACATGAGGATAGAATCACCCACAACAAAGGTGTACAGTGACCAAAGAAAATTGCAAACTTAACACATTTAAATAACACCAATACTACACACATATAACGAAAATTACTAAAACCTCTAACTACTGAAATACCACCAATACTATATACATCCAAATACGTATGTACACAACTGTATACACAAACATATACACACACATGTACACACACTTACCTGCCATATTTGTAGGGTATGGGTTTGGGTTTCTCTTTCTCAATCTTATGGAGTAAGGGAGTAAATACCCTCCAGGCCTCGTACAGTTCATCAGACCTGACAAAGTGGATTTGAGAACCAGTGAACACATCAAGAATCAGTCGTTCATAGGCATCAGGGAGCTTCAAACCCTAAAATAAAACATTAAGGACCTAAATTCACAGTTAAGGACATATATCTCTAATAAAATGATGGTTGACACAGATATCAAATGGACACTTCCTAGACAAAATCATCTAATATTCCCAAATTTAACAGTCTGTTCATGTCTCTGTCAGTACTTTTGGTACTTTGATTTTTTTCCCTACATTAGTGTCTGTCAGGACATTTAGTACTTTGATTTACCTTGTATCTACTGTTATAAGAGAGATCCAGCTCCGTTTCCTCACATCCAAATGACATTCCGGGTGATTTTGTCATCATCTTCAGATAAACTGCTTCATCTGGCTGGACACGGATGACTAACTCATTCCGCTTCACTTCACCCGACGGGAAAATATCCCCAGCAACGTCCTTGAACTGTATCCTAACCTCTGCTTTTCTCTCATTCAGAGCTGTAAGAAATAAAATCTTATAGAATTATTCGATTTAGTGTAAAAATTTGAGAGCAACAAAAATTAAATCTTGTAGAATTATTCAAATTAGGTTAAATTCAGAGCAGTTAAAAAAATATTTTAAAATTATTTCAATTCAGGTAAAATTCAGAGCCGTAAAAAATTAAGTCTTGTAGAATTACTAAAATTTGTGTAAAATTTTGACTTCTTTGTCACTGTCTATGTTCCTGATTGATTGAGAACATTAAACACAGAGATTCGTCCTTACCCTTTCCACATCTGAGGATAAACGGCACACCGTCCCATCTCTCGTTGTTCACCTTCAGGACAGCGGTCACAAATGTCGGCGTCGTAGAACCTTAAATCAAAGTTAACCGAGAGTTAACAATTATAATGAATAGCAAATTAACAAACAATTATAACAACAACTTTTAAACTCATTATTTACATGACAGAATTGGATGCTATAGAACAAGGTGACCTGTCTTTTGTAGCAAGCTATCAGCCTATCTATCTATACTCCAATAAATGATTTCTCACTGATTCAAGTTCATTCTAAATACATTAGTAAATATATATATAACTAGATGCTGTCATGAGACAGTAATACCCGCACTAAGGTGTTTGCCTCTAAATGCACACTCCTTCATATTGGGCTTACCAAGGAAAAAGTCCAAATAATTCTATAATTTACACAGTACATGTATTCGTCAAATCGAGCATAAAATGCTCAGGTGACCATGTGACCCATGAACCTCTTATACGCCATTTCATATACTTAATTCATTACCAGTCTGAAATAACAGAATTTAATTAATGATGTAAATTAGGTTTTGATAAAAAGGGGGGGGGGGATATAAATTTTTGGCCCATAATTGGAACTTTTTTAAATTTATTTTCTCAACAACAAATAATATTATTTTAGTACAAAGCGTTTTTGATGAATTTATGAAAATGTGCAAACTTTTTTTAGTATTTGATTAGGCAAAAACCTAAGCCATACCCAATCAATTTTGTCACCCCCCCCCCCACCCCCCAACACACACACACAATTTGCCTGTTTTTGGAAATAGACCTAGATGGCAAAGTTATGTTAAAACATCGTTTGTTATGGTAATTCAAAATTTGTTCTTGTACTGTACATGTATGTGAACACCTTTTTTGAAAATTTCTACATCACATTGGGCTTGCGTCACCCTACCAGTACTAGTACTACTTTTACCATTATCATTTTTAATGATTGCACATGGTGCAGTGTTACATGTATATCAGTGGAAATTAATTCATTTTGTGTTTTAATTGGATTATATTTCATGAAGTTGACAGGACCTATGACAGTCGGTAAGTACAAGTTTAAGTATAGATTGGGGTAAAATAAACCGAAATGCAAATGGTTAGGTTAAAGTTTAAAAAGGATCAAAGATCATCGGCAATCTCCTATGCAGAGTTGTCGTTCGTTTCTCTCTCAGACACTGAATGTATGAGCCGATGGTAGAGAGTGGATCATCGATGCCACAATAGACGAATTTCACATTCTGAAGAGTTATCTCCCATTGTCGACATTACATTCAGTTACAGGCACAGATCCGGGAATTTTTTTCTGGGGGGAGGGGGGGTCCACACCTCAGTCAAAAAAAAATTCCAGCCCAGAATTTCCTGAGGAGCAAAAAAAAAAAAAAAACAAACAAACAAACAAAATAAAAACAATGATGGTGGGGTCCATGTTTTTAAAGGGGGAGGGCATCCAAAGTCATTTTTTATTTGCTATTTATTTAAATCAGTATATAGTCCTATTTAAATAACTCTGCAAATTCCAGGGGGGTGGGGGGGGGGGGGGGGTTCCAATCTCCCTAGATGCTCCCTGTCCCTGAAATGACAAATGATCAAGTGACTCCTAAATAGTAGAAAACTTTTCCATTTGACTATACATAATTTTGTTTCTTGTGTTATTATGTTATGTACATCTAATGGTTTTAAGGTTATGAACCCCTGGAGGTCATCCCCACTCTCTTAATGAACTGGAAATGTTCATAATATGACTACATCAAATTAAATAAAAGTGCATCATTGATAAGATTACTTGACATTTCATTCATGAAATTTGGGTCAACCCATGTACCCTCCTAGAATTAGGAATGAAAATCATTCAAAGAGATGGACCATTAAACTATTTGTATATATTCACATTTTTTTTTATGTCAAACCAAAGTATTAGACTAGTTTGCATACATGAACAAACAGGGGTCTGGGAGGGGAAGGGGCAAGGGGAAGGAATTATCTCTTTACGTCTTAATTGTTGAAATCTCCTAAAATGAATGTCTGACTTCTTCATTATTTTTAAGTGGTGGTGTCTCCGTATGAGTGAAAAATTCCCAAGAGGGACATTTAACAACAAACAGGGGTGTGCAATTAAAAAAATCAAGTACTAGCCCACGGGCTAGTGGCAGCAATAAAGTTACTAGCCCCAAGTAAAAAGTTACTAGCCCAAATGTAGGTGGGAAAAGTAACAACTACGAAAACTGAATAAATTATTGTTGAATAAGTCAGGGGTTTAAGGTAATTCTTTTTAAAATTAAAGTTTTATTCTCACTAGTAAAATTGAATCATTTATAAATTAATAATTATGATAGAAAATAAAAATGAATTTAAATAAATTATTTTTTTTTCCTTTTCTCTGTGCATATTGCACTAGCTCATTTAAAACGAAGTGAAATCTTTTTTTTTATCTTAAATTATTAAATACACTGGAAATATATTTTATGTACACGTAAATCACATAATACTTATCTTTCAGTTGATTGAGTGATCGTAAATAATAGATATCTGCTTTTATTTATCATAAACACATGAATGGAGGAAATTCGGATTAGGCAAAAAACGATCGTTTTTGGAAGTAAACAAGTCAGGAAGTGCTGCAAAATGGATAAGATTATGGAGATTTACGAACAATAGGAGCATTCTGCCTGGAAATTTTTCATTGGTTGGGAATTTAATAGCAAAAAATAAGTGAAAATACCGGTAGTGATTTTCATTTATAACATTGGTATTTTTAATTTTTACTAGCCCTAGGGGCTACCTGCATGCAGAGAACAACTAGCCCGACCCCAAAAAATGGTAGCCCCGGGCGTCGGGCGATGCTAATTGCACACCCCTGACAAACAAACATTAATGACTTAAAAAACACAATATACATGTACATGTTTATTAGTCAATGGATATACTTCTGATCATATCTCTAGTTCTCCCTTGAATCAGAAATAATGATATAAATATTTTAAGAATGATTAAGAGTTGAAAAGGTTGTGCATTTTAAAATTCACTAAGCTCTGTGGTTGAATTAGCTATACCAGTTTAGCTTATTTTGCTACTCAAAGCAACTTGATTAACTATTTTTAATCATACTGTTTTCTGAAATGTGAAGTTTTTTCAACATGGATACAAGTCATACTTTTTCAGCTTCTGAAAACAATGCATGAAAAAAAAAAACTGCTTTTCAAATACTGTAACTCTTTCCAAGTACTTGTGATCATCAGTTTTTAGCTCACTTGAGTTAAATTTTTCTGGTTTTCTGATCACATCTTGTTTGTCATCCATCTGTCCGCCTGTAAACTTTTCACATTTTTGTCTTCTTCACTAGAACCGCTGGGCCAATTTCAACCAGCCCTGCCACAAAGCATCTTCGGGTAAAGGGGATTCAAGTTTGTTCAAGTGAAGGGTCACACCCTCTTTCAAGGGGGGATAATCAAGAATTATAGTGAAAATTTGGTGGTATCATTTTAAAAAAGTCTTATCAAGAACCACTGACTGGGCCCAAAAAGTTGAAACTTTCTTTACATAGACTTAGTGTAGCTTCAAATTTGTTAAAATTATGACCCACTGGGGTAGGGTGGGGCCACATATGGGGATCCAATGATTTAC
This sequence comes from Saccostrea echinata, assembly GCF_033153115.1. Taxonomy (NCBI): domain Eukaryota; kingdom Metazoa; phylum Mollusca; class Bivalvia; order Ostreida; family Ostreidae; genus Saccostrea; species Saccostrea echinata. Next base: position 449,510 of record NW_026889778.1, read on the forward strand.
ATAGAAAAATGCAGGGGATTTTTTCCATGATAAATCTTCTTCTCATGAACAGCAAGGGCATTATTGTCGTCCGTTTTCGCAAAAGGGACCTAGGGGACATTAAATCTCATTTGTCTGTCAGTCTGTCCGTCTGTCACAATTAATTTAACCTTGGTCATAACTTCTGAATAATAAGAGACAGGGCTTTCATATTTCACATGTACATTACCTACAAGAACTTTCTAAACATACCATGATTTTTGAACCCATGACCTTGACCTTGAAGTTTGACCTACTTTTCAAAAAATTTAACATTATTTTAAATGATCATTTTGAAAGAGAAAAGATAGGGCATTCATATTATACATGTATATTACCTGTTACAAGACCTTTCTAAATATATCATGTTTTTCGACTCTGTGACATTGACCTTGAAGTTTAACCTACTTTTCAAAAATGTTATATTTCCTTATAACTTTTGACTGAGAAGAGATAGGACTTTTATATTTGACATGTACATTACCTGTAACAAGATGTTTCCAAGCATGCTATGATTTTTTTACCCCTTGACCTTGATGTTTTACCTAATTTTCAAAAATTTTAACTTTGGTGATTACTTTTGAATGACATATGATAAGGCCTGTCATCAAACTTCATACACTCATGCAAATTTTCATGTTGCATTAGTAATATTCATTTGGCGGGGCATTTATGTCCTATGGACATGTTTCTAGTTTTCAAATCATGACCTCCGAGGATAGGGTCAGGCCACAATAAGGGATCAAAGTTTTAAAGAGATTTAAAACGAAAAAAAATCTTCAAAATTCTTCTTTTTAAGAACAACAAAAGCATGATTAATATGGAAACATTCCCAAGAAGTGTAGATTCAAGTTTGTACAAATTATGACCCCATGGGTTAGGGAGGGGCCATTTTTTTTCCTGCCCCTATTTGCTATCCACATGGAAATGCAAATTTTAAAACCATTTTACACATCCACAGGACAAAATCAATCATCTTCTAAATGATCATGATTTAAGGCTAGTGCATAAAATATAAGGGAAGTTCAGGGAACCAGGATGTTTAAACATGTTAAATATTTTTTAAAAAAATTTTGACCCCCATTTGACCCCCAGGGGGAAAATATGAATTCCGAAACCTTACTGCACATCTATAGGACACCATCAACCATCTCCCAAAAGATGATAAGGCTACTGTGTAAAATGTAAGAGGAGTTCTGGGAACCAGGGGCTTTTTGCATAAAAACGTTATTTTTCGACCCCATATTTGACCCCATCGTGAAAATGAAAATTCCGAAACCTTACTGCACATCTACATGACACCACCAACCATCTCCCAAAAGACGATTAGGCTACTGTGTAAAATGTAAGAGGAGTTCAGGGAACCAGGGGCTTTTTGCATATAAAACGTCATTTTTTCGACCCCCATTTGACCCCAGGGTGAAAATGAAAATTCCGTAACCTTACTGCACATCTGCAGGACACCACTAACCATCCCCCAAAAGATGATTAGGCTACTGTGTAAAATGTAAGAGGAGTTCAGGGAACCAGGGGCTTTTTGCATAAAAAACGTCATTTTTCGACCCCCATTTGACCCCCAGGGTGAAAATGAAAATTCCAAAACCTTACTGCACATCTACATGACACCACTAACCATCTCCCAAAAGATGATTAGGCTACTGTGTAAAATGTAAGAGGAGTTTGAGAAATAAGAGTGTGACAGACGGACGGACGGACAGACATGAGTAACAACAATATACCCGAACTTTCTTTAGAAAGTGCGGGTATAATCACTTAATGTTAGTTTAAACAATATTTATTTCCAAAAGTAAAAGGATTGGAGAGCAGGCAGAATTGCTTATAAGTCCTGTTCCCAAGTCTCTTAATGTAAGTATGGTTAAAATGCCCTCACAGAGATTTATCTGTGTATAGAACTGCATGAAGTAATACTTTACTAAATTCAGTAAGTATCACTTAGAGCAAAAATGAGTAAAAAAACGAAGTTCAAGATACATGTACTAATAATAGGGGTTAGCCACATGGCAAAGTGGCCAGGGATGTAAAGCAAGCAAACAAACAAACAAACCAATAGATAAGGTGAAGGTCAGGAAATTATGTCATACTTCAATAGCTCTAATCAGTAATGCATTTTTGTGTCACCAGGTTAACAGGATTTTGAAAGTCATCAATACATGTATATCAGTTCTTATTAGCTCAATGGCTGGAGCACCTTTTGGTATGGTGGGGTCCTCTGACTTAAGGGGGTTAGCTCACCTTTTGGTACAGTGAGGTCCTCTGGGCTAGGGGGTTAGCTCACCTTTTGGTACAGTGGGGTCCTCTGGGTTAGAGGGTTAGCTCACCTTTTGGTACAGTGGGGTCCTCTGGGTTAGGGGGTACCTCACCTTTTGGTATGGTGGGGTCCTCTGAGTTAGGGGGTTAGCTCATCTTTGGTACAGTGAGGTCCTCTGGGTTAGGGGGTTAGTCACCTTTTGGTACAGTGGAGTCCTCTGGGCTAGGGGGTTAGCTCACCTTTTGGTACAGTGGGATCCTCTGGGTTAGGGGGCACCTCACCTTTTGGTACAGTGAGGTCCTCTGGGTTAGGGGTAAGCTCAGCTTTTGGTATGGTGAGGTCCTCTGGGTTAGGGGATTAGCTCACCTTCTGGTACCATGAGGTCCTCTGGGTTAGGGGTAAGTTTGGTACAGTGAGGTCCTCTGGGTTAGGATCTTTTGGTATGGTGAGGTCCTCTGGGTTAGGGGTAAGCTCACCTTTTGGTACACTGAGGTCCTCTGGGTTAGGGGATTAGCTCACCTTTTGGTACAGTGGGATCCTCCAGGTATCCTATTTTTTCGTCTCCCTCCCCGTCCGGATTCCCCACATACTGCCCCAGCACCACATTATCCAGCTCTACTGGAGAGATGCTCTTTAAAACCTTCACCTATTAACAAAAGTTCAAGGACATTTATATATCAATGAATAAAAAGAGGCAGTTTTGAAATATAATCCTAACTAGATGCTGTCATGAGACAGTAATACCCGCACTAAGGTGTTTGCCTCTAAATGCACACTCCTTCATATTGGGCTTACCAAGGAAAAAGTCCAAATAATTCTATAATTTACACAGTACATGTATTCGTCAAATCGAGCATAAAATGCTCAGGTACCATGTGACCCATGAACCTCTTATACGCATTTCATATACTTAATTCATTACCAGTCTGAAATATCAGAATTTAATTAATGTTGTAAATTAGATTTTAATAAAAAGGGGGGATATAAATTTTTGGCCCATAATTGGAACTTTTTAAATTTATCTTCTCAACAACAAATAATATTATTTTAGTACAAAGCGTTTTTGACGAATTTATCAAAATGTGCAAACTTTTTTTTGTATTTGATTAGGCAAAAACCTCCTTGAAAAGCCATACCCAATCAATTTATATGTGTCCCCCCCCCCCCCCCCCAATACACACACACACAATTTGCCTGTTTTTGGAAATAGGCCTAGATGGCAAAGTTATGTTAAAACATCGTTTGTTATGATAATTTAAAATTTGTTCTTGTACTGTACATGTATGTGAACACCTTTTTGAAAATTTCTACATCACATTGGGCTTGCGTCACCCTACCAGTACTAGTACTAGTTTTACCATTATCATTTTTAGATTGCACATGCCATGTGACATGGTGCAGTGTTACATGTATATCAGTGGAAATTAATTCATTTTGTGTTTTAATTGGATTATATTTCATGAAGTTGACAGGACCTATGACAGTCGGTAAGTACAAGTTTAAGTATAGATTGGGGTAAAATAAACCGAAATGCAAATGGTTAGGTTAAAGTTTAAAAAGGATCAAAGATCATCGGCAATCTCCTATGCAGAGTTGTCGTTCGTTTCTCTCTCAGACACTGAATGTATGAGCCGATGGTAGAGAGTGGATCATCGATGCCACAATAGACGAATTTCACATTCTGAAGAGTTATCTCCCGTTGTCGACCTTACATTCAGTTACAGGCAAAGATCCGGGAATTTTTTTCCGGGGGGGGGGGGGGGGGGGGGGGGGGGGGGTCCACACCTCGATCCAAAAAAATTCCAGCCCAGAATTTCCTGAGGAGCACAAAAAAAAAAAAAAGAAACAAAAACAAACAAACAAAATAAAAACAATGATGGTGGGGTCCATGTTTTTAAAGGGGGAGGGCATCCAAAGTCATTTTTTATTTGCTTCTGTAAATCAGTATATAGTATACACCTATTTACTGGCTATGAGGACAATAGCAAGTTTATCGTTCCCCAAGACAGCAACTATTTCCCGAGGCGCAGCCGAGGGAAATAGTTGCTGTCGAGGGGAACGATAAACTTGCTATTGTCCGAATAGTCAGTAAATAAGTGTTTTATTATACCGAAGCAGTCTTTACTTGTGTTACGTCACAATCTGTATAAAACCAGAAGAGTTCCGAGATGAAAAGCGAGGGAAACAGAATGCTGCCGGTGAATAGTTTAATGACTATTTCACCATGGGCAAATAGCACAAAAACTATTCCACGGTAGGGGCTGTTTGGAAAAAATAGCATGTTTATTCGTAATATTTTTATATAGAAAAAATTCACAGAGGTATAATAATCCTATTTAAATAACTCTGCAAATTCCAGGGGGGGGGGGGGGTTCCAATCTCCCTAGCCGCTCCCTGTCCCTGAAATGACAAATGATCATGCGACTCCTAAATAGTAGAAAATTTTTCCATTTGACTATACATAATTTTGTTTCTTGTGTTATTATGTTATGTACATCTAATGGTTTAAGGTTATGAACCCTTGAGGTCATCCCCACTCTCTTGTTCATAATATGACTACATCAAATTAAATAGAAGTGCATCAATGATAAGATTACTTGACATTTCATTCATGAATTTGGGTCAACCTAGAATTAGGAATGAAAATCATTCAAAGAGATGGACCATTAAACTATTTGTATGTATTCACATTTTTTTTATGTCAAACCAAAGTATTAGACTAGTTTGCATACATGAACAAACTGGGGTCTGGGAAGGGGAAGGGGCAAGGGGAAGGAGTTATCTCTTTACGTCTTAATTAATTGTTGAAAATTCCTAAAATGAATGTTAACCTCAAATCCGACTTTTACGTCTTCATTATTTTTGAGTGGTGGTGTCTCCGTATGAGTGAAAAATTCCCAAGAGGGACATTTAACGACAAACAAACATTAATGACTTAAAAAACACAATATACATGTACATGTTTATTAGTCAATGGATATACTTCTGATCATATCTCTAGTTCTCCCTTGAATCAGAAATGATGATATAAATATTTTAAGAATGATTAAGAGTTGAAAAGGTTGTGCATTTTAAAATTCACTAAGCTCTGTGGTTGAATTAGCTATACCAGTTTAGCTTATTTTGCTACTCAAAGCACCTTGATTAACTATTTTTAATCATACTGTTTTCTGAAATGTGAAATTTTTTCAACATGGATACAAGTCATACATTTTCAGCTTCTGAAAACAAAACTGCTTTTCAAATACTGTAACTCTTTCCAAGTACTTGTGATCATCAGTTTTTAGCTCACTTGAGTTTTTCTGGTTGTCTGATCACATTTTGTTTGTCATCCATCTGTCCGCCTGTAAACTTTTCACATTTTTGTCTTCTTCACTAGAACCGCTGGGCAATTTCAACCAACCCTGCCACAAAGCATCTTCGGGGAAAGGGGATTCAAGTTTGTTCAAGTGAAGGGTCACACCCTCTTTCAAGAGGGGATAATCAAGAATTAGTGAAAATTTGGTGGTATCATTTTAAAAAAAGTCTAATATCAAGAACCACTGACTGGGCCCAAAAAGTTGAAACTTTCTTTACATAGACTTAGTGTAGCTTCAAATTTGTTAAAATTATGACCCACTGGGGTAGGGTGGGGCCACATATGGGGATCCAATGATTTACATAGAAAAATGCAGGGGATTTTTTCCATCATAAATCTTCTTCTCATGAACAGCAAGGGCATTATTGTCATCTGTTTTCACAAAAGGGACCTAGGGGACATTAAATCTCATTTGTCTGTTAGTCTGTCCGTTTGTCAGTCTGTCCGTCTGTCACAATAAATTTAACCTTGGTCATAACTTCTGAATAATAAGAGATAGTGCTTTCATATTTCACATGTACATTACCTACAAGAACTTTCTAAACATACCATGATTTTTGAACCCATGACCTTGACCTTGAAGTTTGACCTACTTTTCCAAAAATTTAACATTATTTTAAATGACCATTTTGAAAGAGAAAAGATAGGGCGTTCATATTATACATGTATATTACCTGTGACAAGACCTTTCTAAATATATCATGACTTTTGACTCTGTGACATTGACCTTGAAGTTTAACCTACTTTTCAAAAATGTCATATTTCCTTATAACTTTTGATTGAGAAGAGATAGGACTTTTATATTTGACATGTACATTACCTGTAACAAGATGTTTCCAAGCATGCTATGATTTTTTTACCCCTTGACCTTGATGTTTTACCTAATTTTCAAAAACTTTAACTTTGGTGATTACTTTTGAATGACATATGATAAGGCCTGCATATTTGAAACAATATGTCATAAATAATGGCATCCCATCCACTTGGACATGGAAAGCAGGGGACCACAATTCTTTGAATTTGCTTGTTAGTCATTTTGATATGGAAACATCCTCATATAGTGTAGATTCAAGTTTTTTATGCCCTGCCATGAATATGGCCGAGGCATATAGTGTTTGTCATGTCCGACTTCAATAAAACGTCATATGCTGATACATACTGATGTAAGCTTTTCAACTGCATCAAAAGTTTTGACCTTGACTTTTCCTTTGACCTTGACCTTACTTTTCTTAAATTAGTGTCTAGATCAGTTTTGAATAAACAATTCAAGATATATTTATCAAACTTCGTATGCTGATATATACTGCTGAGAGATATCAATTGCATCAACTTTTTTGACCTTGACTTTTCCTTTGACCTTGACCTCACTTTTTTTAAATTAATGTTTATCTACGTTTTAAATAAACCATTTCTGATATTTTTATTGAACTTCTATGCTAATAGTAAATACATACTGATATAAGCTTTTCAACTGCATCAGCATTTTGACCTCAACCTTTCCTTTGACCTTGACCTCTCTTTTCTCAAATAAGTGTTAAGCTCAGTTTTAAATAAATCATTCAAGATATTTTTATCAAACCTAATATGCTGATATGTATTAGTGAGAGCTATACAACTACATCAAAAACTTTTCACCTTGCACTTTCCTGTGACCTTGACATCCCTTCTCTTTAATTTGTATTTTGCTTAGTTTTAAAGAAACAATCTAAGATATTTTTATGTAAGCATGCACTTATACATAATTTTGTGAGAATTTATCATCTATATCCATTTTTTTTTTTAGTTTTTAGTTTCAATTTTAGAGAAATTGTTCAAGATATTCTCATCAAACTTCATACACTCATACAAATTTTCATGTTGCATTAGTAATATACATTCGGCAGGGCATTTATGTCCTATGGACATATTTCTAGTTTTCAAATCATGACCTCCGAGGATAGGGTCAGGCCACAATAAGGGATCAAAGTTTTATAGAGATTTAAAAGGAAAAAAAATCTTCAAAATTCTTCTTTTTAAGAACAACAAAAGCATGATTAATATGGAAACATTCCCAAGAAGTGTAGATTCAAGTTTGTACAAATCATGACCCCATGGGTTAGGGAGGGGCCATTTTTTTCCTGCCCCTATTTGCTATCCACATGGAAATGCAAATTTTAAAACCATTTTACACATCCACAGGACAAAATCAATCATCTTCCAAATGATCATGATTTAAGGCTAGTGCATAAAATATAAGGGAAGTTCTGGGAACCAGGATGTTTAAACATGTTAAATATTTTTTTTTTAAAAATTGACCCCCATTTGACCCCCAGGGGGAAAATAAGAATTCCGAAACCTTACTGCACATCTATAGGACACCACCAACCATCTCCCAAAAGATGATTAGGCTACTGTGTAAAATGTAAGAGGAGTTCTGGGAACCAGGGGCTTTTTGCATAAAAAACCTCATTTTTCGACCCCTATTTGACCCCATTGTGAAAATGAAAATTCCGAAACCTTACTGCACATCAACTTGACACCACCAACCATCTCCCAAAAGACGATTATGCTACTGTGTAAAATGTAAGAGGAGTTCAGGGAACCAGGGGCTTTTTGCATAAAAAACGTCATTTTTCGACCCCCATTTGACCCCTAGGGTGAAAATGAAAATTCCGAAACCTTACTGCACATCTACAGGACAGCACTAACCATCTCCCAAAAGATGATTAGGCTACTGTGTAAAATGTAAGAGGAGTTCAGGGAACCAGGGGCTTTTTGCATAAAAAACGTCATTTTTCGACCCCCAGGGTGAAAATGAAAATTCCGAAACCTTACTGCACATCTGCAGGACACCACTAACCATCCTCCAAAAGATGATTAGGCTACTGTGTAAAATGTAAGAGGAGTTCAGGGAACCAGGGGCTTTTTGCATAAAAAAACGTCATTTTTCGACCCCCATTTGACCCCCATTGTGAAAATGAAAATTCCGAAACCTTACTGCACATCTACATAACACCACCAACCATCTCCCATAAGATGATTAGGCTACTGTGTAAAATGTAAGAGGAGTTCAGGGAACCAGGGGCTTTTTGCATAAAAAACGTCATTTTTCAACCCCCATTTGACCCCTAGGGTGAAAATGAAAATTCCGAAACCTTACTGCACATCTACATAACACCACCAACCATCTCCCATAAGATGATTAGGCTACTGTGTAAAATGTAAGAGGAGTTCAGGGAACCAGGGGCTTTTTGCATAAAAAACGTCATTTTTCGACCCCCATTTGACCCCCAGGGTGAAAATGAAAATTCCGAAACTTTACTGCACATTTACATAACACCACCAACCATCTCCCAAAAGATGATTAGGCTACTGTGTAAAATGTAAGAGGAGTTCAGGGAACCAGGGGCTTTTTGCATAAAAAACGTCATTTTTCGACCCCCATTTGACCCCCAGGGTGAAAATGAAAATTCCGAAACCTTACTGCACATCTACAGGACAGCACTAACCATCTCCCAAAAGATGATTAGGCTACTGTGTAAAATGTAAGAGGAGTTCAGGGAACCAGGGGCTTTTTGCATAAAAAACGTCATTTTTCGACCCCCATTTGACCCCCAGGGTGAAAATGAAAATTCCGAAACTTTACTGCACATCTACATGACACCACCAAACATCCCCCAAAAGATGATTAGGCTACTGTGTAAAATGTAAGAGGAGTTTGAGAAATAAGAGTGTGACAGACGGACGGACGGACGGACGGACGGACGGACGGACAGACGGACGGACGGACAGACATGAGTAACAACAATATACCTGAACTTTCTTTAGAAAGTGCGGGTATAAAAATGTCATTGTAAAAGATAACAATGAAGTCCTTAAACTGAATTGCTTAACAACCAATATCTGACCCCTGACCTTTTCATCAATATTTGACCCCTGACCTTTTCACTTCTGATGTCCTCTGCAGCAGTGGTTGGTGGCTTCTCCATGGCAACCAAAGTTAGAATCTGTAACAGGTGGTTCTGCATAACATCTCTGTAACCATGGAAACAAAATACATCTATATACTTACATGTATATTACTTGAAACTAAAAGTAATCCAATTGGACATGAATGTTTACATGGTTAACTTGAAATATTTACATTTCCAAATGTTTTCCCTTATATAAAATACTATTTGAACAAGGTGTTTTTAAGCCTGTATATATATAAACAGGTTTGTAACATGACCATAAATCCATTGTCAAGTTATAAGCAATCAAAGTAATTTCACAGTGATGTCATAAATGGTTGACATGTTCAATTTATACCACTTAGGTTTGAAAAAATAAATCTTTTCATGGGTTTAAAACTATAGTACACATACATTTGTTACAAATAGGTCACAACGGTAAATAAAAGTAATAAAATATCATTTTAAACATTTATTTAGATGTAAATATAAGTTGGGACTTGATCAAGTTTACCATAAAGCCACTTGATCACATGACCAACCCATATTTATATCACGATAAACGTTTTACAATGATACTTTATTTCTTAATTACAATAAGAAACAAGTTTATGGAGTTGTATAAACTGATTCTCTAACAATCATCAAAGAGATAAATTAAAGACAAAAACTAAGGTCAAGGATAAAGAGAAGGTCAAGGTCAGGAAAATATGACACAGCTGAATTTCTCTATAAACATCTAATATCTATGTTCATTCATTTTCATTAAAAAAAAAATGAACAGGTCTTTTCACACTCAGCTAAATTTGTGAAAGCAAGGTCATATGGAATGTCAAGGACAGAATTACTTTCCCCAATATCTCTTAGACTTAACAAAATGAAGAAAAGTTAGGTCAGAGTCCTGCAGAGAGTCAACATAGACACAACGAAATTGCTAATTCCAACACCTCTCTGTAGGACATATTTCAAAAGCAAAATACACTGAACACTTTTTTTTAAAAGTGCAAAAATATATACAGGTGACTCTCGATGGCTCGAACTCTGATCTCTCGAAGTTCTCGATCTCTCGAAGTGAACCTCCGGTCCCGTTTTTTCCCTCTATATAACTAAGCAAATTTACTTCCGATCTCTCGAACTTCCAGTCTCTCGAAGTTCTCTATCTCTCGAACCAAGACCTGGGTCCTGTTACACACATTTCATTGTTTTTTATTCTCTATCTCTCAAAGTTTTGATTGCACATGTGTACACGCCAATCAAGCGTAAAATGCAGCTTGGACTTACCTGGATAACAGTGAACGCCTGGGGCTGGCATGGAGGTGTCAATTGGGTGTTTACATAGATGACACTATACCTGTGAGCATCCGAGTGTTGATAAAAATAATTAATTGGTTATAATTGGTAAATTATAAATGAATTGCTTCACAACTTATTTTGACTTGACAGCGAGACGAAAATTTTTAGAAAATAAATTTCAGAGGCATGTCAATAATTTCCCATAGATTATGAAGTTTTATTAGAGTGTACATAATCCCAGTATGACAAACATTGCACAAGAAATCCTAGCTCAAGAATTAAATACCGATTTAATACGAGAAATCTGGTAAAGGACCCGATCAAACCCGGGGGGTAGCCACACCGACGATTGCTATTCAGGTTTTATGTAATCATGAAATGAGAACAAATAAATATTGAAACTTAAAGAGATCGTTTTATTTATTCAAAATACGATCATTGTTGTTGAAATCAAGTGAATTACCTGTAAAATACGAATGAAAACGTGCAATGATATTATCAACATATACTTCCGGTATTAATAATAGTAGAACAATGATGATCGGAACTGAAAATTCCGGATTTTATTCACTTTCTATCTCTTGAACCCCTCGATCTCTCGAACTTTTCTTGCGGTCCCTTGAACTTTGAGAGATCGAGAGTCACCTGTATAACACTAAGCCCATGGTTAACATTGTGAAACTTATGGTCACTTATTTATGATACCTTATATAACTAGAAAGTCTATGGCAACTTATTACCTTATGATTCCAAATTCATCAAAATATCCTCCTCTTCCCTGGGTTCCAAATGGTTCCTTGAAGCTGATGACAACTGACGCAATCCCATCTCTGTTCCACACAGGACTGAAGATCTTGTTAGCAAACCTACAAACAAAAAGGCATACAGACATACAGACATAGCTACATACAGCAAACCTACAAACACACAGACATATAGCAAACCTACAAACACACAAACATACAGCAAACCTACAAACACACAGGCATTCAGACATACAGACATAGCTACACACAAAGCTACAAACACACAGGCATTCAGACATACAGACATAGCTACACACAGCAAACCTACAAACACACAGGCATTCAGACATAGCTACATACAGCAAACCTACAAACATACAGGCATACAAACATACAGACATAGCTACACACAGCAAACCTACAAACATACAGACAGCTACATACAGCAACCCTACAAACATACAGACATACAGCATACCTACAAACATACAGACATACAGACAAAGCTACATACAGCAAATCTACGAACATACAGACATATTTATTACATTGTTTACATATAGTACTTAGGAATTGCTAATGTTTTACAAAATCTTAAAACATTATAAAACTGACTGACAAAGAGGTTAAGATCAGTTATTACAGAAAAGGAAATGGACATATTTTTTTAAACTTCATCATTACTTGACAATTTTTTTTGTGTTAGACAACTTAACCAACTAAAAGAATTTCTGTTCACCTTTATAAGAATTCTCAATCATACTCTACATAGGATATGGCTGCAATGTCTAATCTGAATCAACATTTCTATCAATCACTTAGAGAGAATTCAATGATAAAATCAAACATATCTAATTACTGTTAAACCATGGGAATCAACAGGGTATTTATCCGAGACATCAGCAGGCCTATCCCAGCATGCCTCTGTGCGAGTCATCTCATTCTTAAGAATTGTCAACCAACTATAATTTGGGACGATTTTTATTCACAAAATTTCAGTTTAAAATCTGTCCTTAACAATTCACCTTAGAGACCGGTTATTCTTGATTTACAGTGATCTCGGCACAATTAATGTAACAACCAGCAGACTCAATACATGTCAATGAGATATAGCTGAGATACTTTAAAACTCACCTGAGGACCATGAGATTCTGGACCATTTCCTTGCCAAGATAATGGTCTATTCTGTAGATTTCCTCCTCTTTGAAGAGAGCTGCCAGGTGATTGGACAGCTGATTAGAACTATCCAAGTCCTTCCCGAACGGCTTCTCCACGACGACCCGTGTCCACTTATCCCTACAGGGTTATACAAAAATAATTAATGATTCCACGATGACCCGTGTCCACTTATCTCTACAGGGTTATACAAAAACACAATTAATGATTCTACAATGACCCGCATCCACTTATATCTACAGGGTTATACAAAAATAATTAATGATTCCACTACAACCAGTGTCCACTTATCTCTACAGGGTGATACAAAAATAATTAATGATTCCACGACGACCCGCGTCAACTTATCTCTACAAGGTGACACAAATACACAATCAATGATTCCACCATGACCCCCTGTCCAATTATCTCTCCAGCGTTTACACAAAATGACATTTAATGTGTATAGTGAAAGTTTGATTATCACAGACATAAAATAATAAAATCTCAAGATACCATTGATGTTACATAATGATATCAGCAATTACTAACACCCTGATAATATAATCAAATCTAGAGTGCTGTATCTGCAGCAATGTGTACAAGTCAAGTTCATTTCAATGAGTGTGTTAGTGTGTCTGAATTCTATACAGAATGTTGTAGCATTAAAATATTGCCTGTTACTTATATACCCCTCAGGTCTGCAGACAGGGAGACTTGAGAATGCTTGTTATGTACGCAGGAATACCCCACAGAAATACAGATCATCTTGAGATTCTGTTAAAACTTTGTCTGTTATGTATACAGTACACATACCCCTCAGAAATACAGATAATCTTGAGATTTTTTTAAAACATTGTCCATTAATTACATACCCCTCAGACATACAGACGGCCTTGAGATTCAGTGTCACTGACTCATAGACCGAGGGCGGCAGTGCGAGGTAGAAAATTCTGTTACAGCTGCCTTTATCCTTGATGGCTTTGTTCAGACGGGAGAATCCCTCGGGTTTGTCGTAACTCCCGGCAATGTACTCGTTGACCTTGAAAAATTCCTCCAACTTCTGTTTCTCATCATCTTTGACCTTCAAAACAATCTCGATTAACTAAATGTTTCATGACATCAACAAAATGGTTGTACTTTTATTGTATTGTTTTTGGTGACTTATTTTTCACATAAATTCTTCAAATTTTGATGTTTTTTTCTCTTAATCAGAGCTGGACATAATTGACATTTAGTACAATGTTGTGATGGTCATAAATATTGGCACCGGTAGGAAAAGTGAAATTTACAATTGAAGCACGTGGGGAGAACGGTATACTTGTCACAAATTTCAGCATGCTTTCTTGCTTTTAAATTTTCAAAAGTCAGATTGTATGCATACTTCACATCATTCTAACCCCATACAATGCCTAAATGCTCTAACCTTCATGAATGGCAAGGCCTTCTGTCGAATGTCCTCTATGGTCATCTTGCTGCGAGCATAGCCAATGAAATACGTTTCCTTTCGAACCAGTCCATCTCTGTACAACCACCTGTCAGTGAGTAAAAATAAACATCTGATCATCAGTCAATGGTACAACCACCTGTCAGTGAGTAAAAATAAAGATCTGACAATCAGTCAATGGTACAACCACCTGTCAGTGAGTAAAAATAAACTTCTGACAATCAGTCAATGGTACAACCACCTGTCAGTGAGTAAAAATAAAGATCTGACAATCAGTCAACTGTCGGTGAGTAAAAATAAAGATCTGACAATCAGTCAACTGTCAGTGAGTAAAAATAAAGATCAGACAATCAGTCAACTGTCAGTGAGTAAAAATAAAGAATAGACAATCAGTCAACAGTACAACCACCTGTCAATGAGTAAAAATAAACATCTGACAATCAGTCAACAGTACAACCACCTGTCAGTGAGTAAAAATAAACATCTGACAATCAGTCAACTGGCCAGGACTTCATCTCCAAATACCCACATCATTAAAAGTGAACATAAAAGAAATAAAACAAGTTCTGTCATGTTTATGATACACTGTATGTTCTAAAGGTAAAGAAAGAGAAATTTCCATCATTAATCTCCGATTGATACTGATTTGTCTGTACTCTGCAACACAAATCTTTACTGATATTCAGTGTGCACTATGACAGCTGACTTAATCCACTTACCATAATGTGGGGTAAATTTTCTTCTTGGCCAAGTCTCCCTGTAAAAATGACAAAATATCAAGTAATATACATGTATATATACATATTATATTCACAACTGTTAAACTACAAAATCTGGAGAGATGTATAGTTATTTTTGAATGATTACTTTATAAACAACTGGTAAATTCCCCAAGACTCAACTCTCTTTATTCCTGCCTATCGAATTAATCTACAACTGAATCCATTATCAAAGTTCCATTTAGTAGACCTGTGGCTCGTACTTCAATTTTTTTTTTCATGAAGAAGAAACAGTGTATAAATAGTATTTAAATCATATAACCTCTGAACCTTGGTAATACTTCTTCAGGTAAAAAAAAATCATTTTCCTGCTACCAGTCTACTTCATTACCCCCCCCCCCCCCCCACCCCTTTAAAAAAAAAATTATTAGAAAATTAAAACATTTTTTATTATCATTGATTTACTTCATCATGTCCATGTTATTATCTAAAACATTTTAAAATTAACATTTTGTCAATTATTCATTAGCTATAAATAATAACAAGAGGCCAATGGGCCACATCGCTCACCTGAGCACACTGGTTGGGGGGATTTATTAACACTTTAATCTACACTAACTGAGGATACATGTGTATTTCCATATTTCATTGACTAATCATGGCTTTAGAAGATTTTTCAAGATTTTTCAACATGTTAAAGATTTTTATTTTCTATATGTTTTATCTTCTATTGTGGCCCCACCTATGTATTCCTATGTACAACCTTAAACGCCCACAGAGGCCCTACCCTACCCCCTGGGGTCATGATTTGGACAAACTTGAATCTACACTTCCCAAGGATGTTTCCATATAAATATGACTAATCATGACTTTGCTGTTCTTGAGAAAAAAATTATTAAAGATTTTATCTATGTATTCCTATGTAAACTTTGACTGCACATAGTGGTCCCACTCTACCCCCGGGGGTCACGATTTGAACAAATTTGGATCTACAATACCTGAGGATGATTCCACATAAGTTTCAACTTTTTTGACTAAGTGAATCTTGAGAAGAAGTTTTTTTTAAAAGATGCCATTAATTTTTCACTAAGTAGTAATTATCTCCCCTTGGAAGAAAAGGTGTGGCCCTTCATTTGAAGAAAACTTAATGCCCTTTATCCAAGGATACTTTGTGACAAGTTTGGTAGAAATTGGCCCAGTGGTTATCAGTCAGGGGCATAATGCAAACAAGTTATAATTGTCAAAAATAACTCAAATGAGTTATTTTTTTTGTCACAGTGAGTTACCTCTCTTTGCTATGACCTACTTTTTCCCAGCATTAGTAACTCAAACACGTTATCTCTCCAAAATAGTTTCAATAAATTAATAACTTGTTTAAGTTATTTTGTGTCATTCCTCCCTAACTTCACACCCTGTGCACCAAAGGGTTTTGCTTGTGCACCAAGACAAAAACAAATGTTTGATTAAATTTAAACCTTGCTCAATCCAGAAAAAATGTTCAAAGTCTTGGGAAAATTGGGGAAAGTTTTTTATTTAATGATAAAAATTGGACATATAAACCATGTAAATAAAACCACAAAATAAGGATTAAAATGCTGTTTATCTCCACCTCCTCACCAATTCTCCATTGGAGTCAGTGCACTCCATATAGTATTACATAATGGAATCCCAAAATGCAATGCATATTGGCAGGAAATACAAAACTCCCAAGAAATCAATGTCCAAGTAGGATATAAAAATAACTTATTTTAGTTACAGTGAAACCTGTCTTATCCGACATGCTGCGGGAAATAAAATCAATGTCGGATTAGACAGTGTGTTGGATTACCCAGTGTTGAATATTTCTGAGCGTTATGATTGGTGTCAAATGACTTCAAAAACCATTTTTCATTAGGTTTAGAGTACACGTATATTTAATTGTCAAAATGTTTGCATAATTGTATGTTTCTTTGTTGTATAAAATATACCTTCGTTAATTAGCATTTCTTTGAGCATTAGTAAACTCTGTAGTAATATACGATGTTTGTTTTTCTAATGGACAAAACAACTGCCGATCGCTTCGAGATGTTGCAATTTAATTTTTAGCATTTTACTAAAGCAGTAGATGGTTAAGTAAATATTTCGTTTACATGTACCTTCTTTAGACAGTGGTATTATTTTTTTCCTACACTACATTTCTCCCCGAATTTTCTCCACCGTTTACTTCTCAACATAGACTGTGCTATTAAATACCGTCACGCGACTTTTCATACCAACCGGACGTAACTCTAAAACACTGTGATTTTTATCAAACAATCGTAATATTTTATAATTTAATGGGCAACTTAAAGCGGTATTTTTGCTTCCAGCAAATCCTTTATGTGCACAGCCTTGCTTAATTCAGTGTATATTAACCCTGAAATGAAACCTTTTCTTTTAGACAAGATGTACCATTCAACTTGTGTATTGTCTACATGTTACGTTCGCCGTACTCTTTTTTTTTCGGGGCATGGCTTTATGAAGGACTGACTGCATGTTTGATTTTAATTTCAAGCTAAAAATCTTAATGTAATCAAAATATCATGTACTCTTTTTATTTTCTGTCGCGTGAATGCGAGAATAAAACTGATTACAACAAAGAGAATTGATTGCCTAATTTTTTAATTAAAAAACTGATCATTTAACACTAACATAAACACTTTCAAACTTACATGTAATTAACTACTCTCTAAGTAGACCAATCTTGCGGCCAAACGGGACATTCATGTCACCTGGCCTGCGGCTAATTACGGAACACCCGTGTAATTATGTCGGATTACCCAGGTGAAATCATAATGTAATTATCTAGTTTTGATGACAAAAAAGCGCCGGAATTCGGAATGTACAGTGGTCGGAATATACAGTGTTTTGTTCTATATAAAATTTAAAGAATTTTTTGGGAATAAAATATGAGGTCGGAAAGTCCAGTATGCCGGATTGCACAGTTGTCGGATTGGGCAGTGGGCACTGTATTATTAAAAAAATTTTAGTGTGTGTAAAATAACTTATTTAAGTTATTTTTCTGATAACTTGCTTGAGTTATAACCCTGACTGGTTATTGAGAATAAGTTGAAAATGTGAAAAGTTTATGACAACAACAGACAATGGACAAATTCTGATCAGAAAAGCTCACTTGAGAAAAATGTTACTTAGCTCCTTGGGTAAAATCACTCCCTCACACTTTTTTCACCGGTAAATTCTTTTAATGTTATAACATTGTTATTTTAGAACAGGACAAACTAGATGACAAAGATCCATCATCAGCTGTCTTGATAATTTTCCTAATGATTGATGAGGGTTTTTTTTGCTGCCCTTGTATAGAATTGATTTTTCTGTTGTTTAATTTGATAAATGACATTTTATTTGATTGATTCACTGAAAAACAATTGTGAATACTGGAAAGAAAAGTTATACTGGGGAAAATGCAATTTTTTTTTGGGGGGGGGGGGGATAATTGTCTGCTGTGGTAAATGTATTTTGTTATGTTATCAAATTTTGTTATGTTATCAATAAATGCTGGTTTATGTATTTACTTAATGATCTCTTTCTAAAGCAGTTACCTGCTTTTCATCATAACCATAGCACAATATATACAATCATGTAGTTGTATGGCACAACTGGTGATGTTAATAGATTTTTAAACCCCTGTTTTCTTATAAACATTTGCTAGATGGATGGATTGGAATAAAAGTTCTATTCAAATTCATCATTAATAAAACATTTATTCTACTACATGTATTATTATAATACAGGTATTAAATATTTAATCATGTTAATAGCATATGCAAAGCATCTATCACTACACAAATTTTGAATGTTAACATGGACTAGCTTCATAATTAAGGTACTTAAACATGCTGAATAGATAGATGATGAGGGTACATTAAGAATACTTCCTCATGAGTCAATATTTTACGACGGGAGTCAACAGACGATGGATGACGATCGCTTCCTCATCAGAACAAACATCTCCAGTAGATCATCATATTTAAGTACTTACACAACAAACAGATAAACTCCAGAGATAGAAGAAGGAAAAAACAGAATTTGTTTCACTTCAGAAGAATTGTTAGGCTTGAAAAAATAATGTATCCGATGTCTATTGTTAAAAACTTACAATATAATGGACGCCAGCTGTAAGCTGTCAGTATTAGTATTTTTTTTAATAATTTTTTTTGTGTGTTTAATTTGTGGAAAAGAATAATCCTTTTCTTTAATTTAAATCATTCCTGGCTAAATTACCTACCTGTGTTCCATTTTCATGTAGAAAACATGACTCATACAGTGACAAAGCTATAGGGGGGTTAAAGAGAAATATCTCGGTATCTGACTGGGTATCAAATTTTATAATGTACATGATAAAAGTTCATAATAAATGTAAACTTCAGGTGTAAGCTAATTTTCTCGAGGCATCCGATACCCAGTATCTTGTAGAACTTTAGCATTGCTGGACAGGTTGTAATTTGTTTGCCAAAAAGTTGAAAAAGTGTCATACTTGTCAACAAATTTCTAAAACAAATTTTTATTTTTTTTTTGAGTTGGTAGGGAACACCCCCACCCTATCCTTCATTTGAAAAATTCCTGGATCCACCCATGAGTCTGATCATACATGATTTACCCCACTTCGCAACTGAACTCCAGTCGATATACTTGAAGATAATGATTGTTACTGCTTTTTTTAAATGCTTTTTTAACTAGTACATTTTGGAGGGTCTAGCTACTAGAGTTCTGGGGCTCTGAATTCAGATTGGTCTCTGTCATTTGTCCTCCTTTTTTCAATCCTCAGTTTCCTGCCTTCTCGTTATTTCATAAAATATTCTGTCAGGTAATGGTTCTGAAATTTTAATGCATTTGACCACAATCTGAAGTCAGTTACCCTTCCCACATATAACATGTATAATATCAACTTTACAGGAGATTCTTCTCTCCCAGTGAGGGGTGTCCATTAGGTTATTTTTATTTATTTATTTTAGATATTTTACTACACAAATATTATAAAATCACAGGAGACACATACCTCCCCACCCCACCCCACGATCTGCT
The DNA here is from genome assembly GCF_033153115.1 of Saccostrea echinata. Taxonomy (NCBI): domain Eukaryota; kingdom Metazoa; phylum Mollusca; class Bivalvia; order Ostreida; family Ostreidae; genus Saccostrea; species Saccostrea echinata. The sequence goes on from NW_026889778.1 coordinate 469,508, forward strand.
ACAACAACTTGTTTTAAACTAAACGTGAAAAAAAGTTTGATCTCACTTTTTTGTAATTTCGATCATATATTAATCATGATTAAATAGGGAAATCATTTGAAAAGAACCTATCCCAAGAAATTAGAGTATGATTGCTTTGAAAGGAATAGTTACGGATCTGGAGTTGGACGGAGGGCAGACAGTGTCTTGCGCACAACATGGAGGGAGGATATGAAAGAATAAAATATTATAAAATGCAATTAAAATCAGTCCTGTTTAGTTTTATTTGAACAGTAACAAATTGTGGGTCAGTAATTTTTTAGGGGGCTTGTCAAATTTGCTTGGGCATTGATTAGTGAATAGAGAAGTAAAATATAGATTAAAAAAAATCCCATTATCACAGATGTGAGTGTTCTCTACACTTGTTTTTAAATTAATTAAATGAGTAATATCATATACACACAAAATGAATAAAACTCTCTCTCTTCACTCAGACATATATCTATACATGTATAAACATCAATCTACCAGCAAATTAAGGACTCTTTACATATGTGATATTCAGATTTAACACAGGAGTACACATAACAATTTTTTTCTGATGCACTAAAAAATAGGAATAAACCTAATTCAAACTCTTGTAAATTATTTAGACTGGTGTATGCTACTCTGTGGGTAATTTACTAAATGAATAAAACATGCAATGACAATGTAAACAAGCTCTTTATCGGTAAAAAATTAGGACATTGATTCAAACACAGTTAAGACCACCTGCAAATTAAAATAATGCATATTGTGTCGTCAACAACTAATACAAAGACAATCGGTATCAATGCACACTACTTAACGTAACACCTTGTGTAAATAGTATGCGCTGAAAAGGCAGTCTGTCATGCACTAGTAGCTAAAAACTATGCACGTGCATGTCAGCGCGCGTTTGACAGGGTGCAGACTTACCGAGGCCCCTAATATCACAAACACGTGTGATGCCCCTGTCCCCTCGTATCGCAGACTCTCCCTCAGTAAGGAAAGAGCGTCTAATTTCCCTCGCTCTGACATTCTTGTCTGCCTGCTGCCGAATACAGGAAGTGACCCGTGTTCTTCACTCAACCGGAAAAGGGGCGGATCTTTTCCCACATTAGCATGTTTCAGTTTATATTCCCTATACATGATGATCATTCAACAAAAATATTTACAAATGCTGCAGGCAGCCAGGTTGTACCCGATAGTTTATGCCGACTGTTGCTCTTGTTCACAAAGAAACTGAAATATTTTCCAAGCTCTAAATATTATAATACAAAATCAATAGTGATTATAGAGTTTATCCACCGGCATTTGTTAATGCTTTTCCCCATGTCACGAAAACATGTTTCATTTATTTATTATAATATTATTATTTATTATAATTTCTTTATCCAGATATGTCTCCATAACTTTATTTATTTCATGGCGATTGGGGAATTGATAAATTAAGATCATCTGTATAGTACTTAATCTAAAGTGGGGTGGGGGGGGGAGGCACTTTTTTCCCAAGATTTTTTTGGGGTTGCTTATTACATAGTATAAAAATGTTCATTTAAAGGCCAGTATATTTCCTCCCCATTTTACTTAAATTTTTTAGGACATTATTTGAAATTGCATATTTTTTTCAGTATAATTATCAACATTAATCAACATTGCAAAACCTCAAAAAGAACTGAGTTATCACCAGGAAACTTATGATTTTATGCAGATATGAATTTTTGACCTTGACCTCTTGACCTAAATATTCAGAAGGGTAAAGTAATGGGAATTATGAAAAAAAATTTCATTGAAAAAGATCGAAGAAACACTAAAGTGATTATTTGGAAACCATCTTTTACATGGTATGAATTTCTGACCTTGATCTTTTGACCTAAAATATTCAGTCAGTAGGAGTTATGATATATATAATTTCATTGAAAAAACAAAAATCATCTTTTAACCTTTTTGTTTTAGCAATATATGAATTTCTGACCTTGACCTCAATTAGTAGAGTTTTTTTTAGGCCATGGGCAGTTGATTGGGAAAAAACTCGAAGAAAAATAGTTATTATCTGTAAATCATTCTTTCCTATGAATGAATTACTGACCATGATCATCAGTAGGGGTCATCTTAAGCCAAAGGAGTTGTGATACAAAATGTCATAGCAAAAGCTTTTGCTATGACATTTTGTATCACAACTCCTTTGGCTTAAGATCACTCAGATAGACCCTAATTAAGACACACACCCCCTCCCTTTCAGTGAAAGGAGATTACAAAAAGCCAGAATAAGTCTCTGATTAGACTGTAACTCTACATGTTCAATGGAAAACTTGGAACATTTCTTGTTTGAGGAATACAAAGACAGAAATAAAATATTTTCTAATTTTTTTTAATGTTATAAAATATACAGAGCATCACTTTTAGGGAGTAGTACAGTAGCATTTCTGAATATTCAAACAAATTATTGTAATTAACCATGACAACATTTACAATGAAATCAAGCAAAACAACTGACCAAGTAGTATTTTGAAAGAGTTATTCATTTTTTAGTAGTCCACTGAAATCAAAATTTGATATAATGTAGAAATAATGAATCCTACCTATTTAACCAATTTATCTGTAAGAACTATGGTGGCTGTTGCCTGGATCACAATTTATAGTTAATTTATGCAAAATCTAGATCTTTCTTTTACATTTGCTTTTTTTTGTGTAAATTTTATAAAGAAGATGGGTGAACAAGGCGGGCAAAGTGCCTATAGAGTGACAAACATGAAGTGAAAAATAAAATCTCAATTGTATCAACATTTTCTTTGATATTTCATCTAACATTTTAGTATACTTTATGTAAAATCTCTACAATTTACAAAAATCTCACAAGACTGAAAGTATTTGCCTACGAAATAGCATACACACACTTAAGAGGACAAAAAGGATCATTTTCTCATACTTAAACAAAATTTTTCGATCTGAGTGGGTCTTCGCTCCATTTTTTTGAAAGTTGATCCTAAAAGTTTGCATAAAAATATACATTTTTTGGTTTACAAAAACATGGAGCAAAGACCCACTATACCTTAAAAGTACACTTTTATGACAAAGCATTTGCATCTTTCCGAGAAATACTTGAAGTCCACTAAGTAACGGGTCATATCACAAACATGATTTAAATGCCACTATTCATCAGGATCTGTGTAGCATAGTGGTTAATGTGTTTAGTCTCGAAGCAATATGATACTCCGGATTTTTATTGTTAGGGGTTCGAATCCCAGGAATACCATTTTATTTTTTTAATAAAAGAATAATTTTTTCCGAGATCTTTTTTTTCTCAGAAGTTTTGTTGATCATAATTCCATAAATTTCAATAATGAGAACTTTACTTTAAATACTTAATTCAAAAAAATTGAATATGATTTTTTAAATATCTGAAGCTATAGGCATTCTGCACGCCTTGTTCACCCATATTCTTCTTAACACAAAGAACTCTCGCACATGCGATCAAATGAGTCAATTTGTACAAAACAGTGAAGACACGATCTCTGTTATACATGTAGCAGACAAGTTTGTACAACACAGTGAAGACACGATCTCTGTTATAGCAGACAAGTTTGTACAACACAGTGAAGACACGATCACTGTTATAGCAGACAAGTTTGTACAACACAGTGAAGACACAATCTCTTTTATAGCAGACAAGTTTGTACAACACAGTGAAGACACAATCTCTTTTATAGCAGACAAGTTTGCTCACATGGCTTGGTCAGAAGCTCAGTGTTTAAGTCAATTAAGTTAGAAGTAAAATTTTATGACTTTTTTTAATCAGGTTTACTGAAGTGTTCTCTCACAATTTCAACAAAAATTAACAAAAGACAATCACAGCTCCATGTTTCACAGTAAAACCTCTTTCAGAACAAAAAAAAAAACAAACAAAAAACAAAAAAAAAAACAAACAAAAAGAAAACAAAAAAAAAACACAGTTATAATTGATCCTGTCTTTTTCCTGTTATCAAGACCTCAAGTTCTTAACAACACATTTTTTACAGTTGCTTATATTCACATATAAAAAAAAATAATTTTTCAAGTAAGAATATTACTGGTCTATCTGAGAGCAATATGGGAAAATAGAGTCACAGCATGCATTAGGAGATGTATATGGTGAGATTCAATGACTCAATTGGTGAGATTCAATGACTCAATTGCTATGTCCATATGAAGTCAAAATCACTGCTTCAATTATTTTATGTTTATTTTTGCATAAAATCCCAACACTGTAGGATACAACCATCACCACATCCAATGAGTATCAGCCTCTTTTTCAGTCCTATCGACCTTACATATTCTCAGGTCCCCCTGATCAGCTGAATCACGGTCTCCAGGGCTCTCTCTATTCCGTAGGAATCCAACATCTTTTGGAACACCTCAGGAGCTTTCTTCATCACATTGTCTTTGTCTGCTTCTAGCACTTAAACACAAATACAAAGACCTGTTTCATTTACTATGATAAAATACAACAGAGTTGAGAAAATATTTTTTTCAGTAGCTGTTTTTTCAGAATGTTACTTGGATTGTCTGAAATTCAATTAAAACAATCAACTAATTTACATGCATACAGAAATAAGTTAAACATTAAATTAATTCTTCTACTCACATTTTTTATGGACGATGACCTCTAACTTCAGCTCCGGGTGAAATTGACACAAAGGGTCAACCATAAATGTCCAGCACACACAGAGGGATGGGCTAAAAAAGAACATAGAATTCTGGCTTATTTGCTCTCCTTTAATATTTAATTTTTTTTCTTATTTCATTTTAAGAAAAAAAACTTATTTTAAAAGATTTGTGTATCTGAACTAACTTCACGGCTAATTCACCAGATTCAGTTAATCATGTTGTTGATTGATTTGTTACCTGTTGAATGCATTTTTTACAACAAAATATCATTTTAAAAGTTGATTAATTCCTTAGTTTGAATTAAACATGTTTGTTATTTATTGTAATTCAGTTACCTTTTTCAAATTAAAGCAATGTTAGATTTCAGTATTTATAAATGTCTGCACATTTACACAGAATCATGTAGATTTATTAAGGATAGATTTATTAATGATATTTATCCAAGCTAAACTTTAAGCAATTAATGTCTCATAAACGGGCAAGGCTTGGGATTCTTCTACAAAAAGTCTATAAAATTAGATAAGCAGTGGGCAGTCAAAACATGGGTGTGAATTTCTTACGATGTCGAGATACGTCCGTGCATGACGAGCGACCATCTGATAATCAGTTTAGTTTACCAGAAAATTGCTCCGATGTCGACATATACCAGGTAAATTTTGCTCTTTGTACTGGGAATGTATGTTGACATACATGTACCTGAGTTTTTGCAAATCATTTATATAGTAAATACTGCCGGGACTGCAGACAGACATGGACATATCCCAGGTTGTCGACATATCCGATGTCAAGATACCGAAGTTTACCTGTAGTTTCCTTGTGTCGTGACAGCCCACCGATTAATCACTATATATACATTTGCTGTGATTTTCTACTTAACCAACCATGAAATTAATATGAATGCCATTTTTGGGTATACTCAACTGTAGAAATATATACGGTAAAACTCGGGCTAATGTGATGTCACAATGAGGCTACAGAGACGTTAATAAATTTATAATGATATACAGCAGAGAGAAATTCAATATATTTTTGGTGCTTTTAGACAAGTAAAATGTAAATACAGTCAAACTCCGTTATCTTGAACTTGATGGGACCGAGAAAAAACTCTGAGGATTCGAGATATCGAGGGTAAAATACTTAAACAAGAGGCCCATGGGCCACATCGCTCACCTGAGCAAGCCATGGGTTTTTAGGTCCATAAGCAAAAGCACAAATCGGTTCAGTATTGAAAAGATTACCGGGGGTGGGGTGGGGGAGGAGGGATTGGGGGGGAGTTGTATTTTAAACTACCTGATGATGCTTACATGTCAACATAACAAATGGCTTTGTTGTACTTGAGAAGATTTTAACAACATTTTTCCATATATTCCTTTGTAAAAATTTGATCCCCCATTGTGGCCCCTCCTTATCCCAGGCGTCATCATTTGAACAAACTTGAATCTACACTACCTGAGGATGCTTCAATATCAAAATGACTAATCATGGCTTTGCAATTCTTCAGAAGAAGAAATTTTCCTATATATTTCTATGTAAAACTTTGATCCTCCATTGTGGCCCCGCCCTACCCCCAGGGGTCACGATTTGAACAAATTTGAATCTACACTACCTGAGGATACTTCCATATAAATATGACTCATCATGGCTTTGCTGTTCCTAAGAAGAAGATTTTAAAAAATTTTCCATTATATTTCTAAGTTAAACTTTGATCCTCCATTGTGGCCCCGCCCAACCCCCGGGGGTCATGATTTGAACAAACTTGAATCTACACTACCTGAGGATACTTCCATATAAATATGACTCATCATGGCTTTGCTGTTCCTAAGAAGAAGATTTTAAAAAATTTTCCTTTATATTTCTAAGTTAAACTTTGATCCTCCATTGTGGCCCCGCCCAACCCCCGGGGATCATGATTTGAACAAACTTGAATCTACACTACCTGAGGATGCTTCCATATAAATATGACTCATCATGGCTTTGCTGTTCTTGAGAAGAAGATTTTTAAAGATTTTTCCTTTATATTTCTAAGTAAAACTTTGATCTTCCATTGTGGCCCCGCCCAATCCCCGGGGGTCATGATTTGAACAAACTTGAATCTACACTATCTGAGGATACTTCCATATAAATATGACTCATCATGGCTTTGCTGTTCTTGAGAAGAAGATTTTTGATTTTGAGAAGAAGATTTTTCCTTTACATTTCTAAGTAAAACTTTGATCTTCCATTGTGGCCCCGCCCAACCCCCGGGGGTCATGATTTGAACAAACTTGAATCTACACTACCTGAGGATGCTTCCATATAAATATGATCAATCAGGGCTTTGCTGTTCTTGAGAAGCAGATTTTTAAAGATTTTTCCTATATATTTCTATGTAAAACTTGATCCTCCATTTGTGGCCCCGCCCTACCCCCGGGGGTCATGATTTAAACAAATTTGAATCTACACTACCTGAGGATGCTTCCACATGAGTTTCATATTTCCTGGCCCTGTGGTTCTTGAGAAGAAGATGCTATTAATTTTTCACTAATTCTTTATTATCTCCCCTTGAAAGAGGGCTTGGCCCTTCATTTGAACAAACTTGAATTCCCTTCACCCAAGGATACTTTGTGGCAAGTTTGGTTGAAATTGACCTAGTGGTTCTTGAGAAGAAGTCGAAAATGTTAAAAGTTTACAGACAGACAGACAGGCAGACGGACAGACAGACAGACGGACGCCGGACAAAAAGTGATCAGAAAAGCTCACTTGAGCCTTCGGCTCAGGTGAGCTAAAAAAATAAGTAGTTGGGACTTTCAAATCACTTTGACATACCCATGGTAATCGAGATATCAGTGTTTGAGATATGGAAGATCAACTGTATAAGGAATGTTTTTAAGTTTAGTGTGAATTATTCTTGGGTAAATCACACAGACTTGTCATGAAGGCATATTTTTCATGAAGCGTTAGCGTGTTTCATGAAATATGCCTACATGACAAGTCTGTGTGATTTACACACCAATAACTCACACAAAACTTTAAAACATTCCTTAAATAAGCAACAAAACTGTTGCTGAGGAGGTCATCACTTTGTGTGTTTTACCTATTAGAAATATGTGGACTTTGGAGCACTAATACTGATGAGTCATCAGAATCTGACGACACTGTATCTGGATATTTTTCTGAGAAGTGTTGAAATGTTTCTTGTCTTTGTAAAACCCATCGAGAATACTGCTCCATCAGGGAGAAAAAGGGACCCACGGCATTGTTGTCACTCAGTCTGAAATTCAGTTTAAGAAAATCGACCAAACATCCTCATGTACATGTGGGAACTAGAAAGTATGAATATCCCATATTCCATAGTATAAAATAAAAAAGAAAGGCACAAAACAAATTATTTACTAATCTCTGACCCCAGGATCATTTTTAATCTCCAATAAAATTTTACTGAAATTCAATAAACACAGTGTTTGTTGCATTAACTCACTGAAGTAATGGCTGGTGAAGTCTCTGTAGAACATCATCTCCCACTGACAGACCCAGGTTCTCAATGGTCACATGATCTTCCTGAAAAATACGCCAAAATAATCCTCTCCTTAACAGAAATGATCACTACCGAGTCACCTTCGAAGCAGAACAACTCTCCATCTATTTATCTGTCACTACTGAGTCACCCGCTAAGCAGAACAACTCTCCATCTATTAATATATAACTCTGTCACAGTTTTTTATCTCTCAAATGGTAAGATCAGTAGATTTTAATTTATGGCAAAGTGCTTGTCATAAAAGCATAACGAAATCAAAGTTTCTTACAAGGAGACCTTAAAATTGACTTTTGACCTACATTCATACTGATAAATATGTCTGCTTTAAATCTTGAAAGGTAAAGCTTTTTCTTTTTGCATATATCCACTGTTTGTCACCATCATATTAAGAATTACAGAAGTTTCTGACCTTGATCTTCATCAACTAAGGAAATATGACCTTGACCTATATTACTATAAACTACAGAAGTTTGTGAGCTTCAAGTAAGAACTTTTTTAAAAAAGAAAAAAAAATCCCAAATATGTGGAAAACAAAGGTCAGATGCAGAATCTGAATCAAGAATGATATTTAGTATAATAAGAATGGATCATTCAAAATCCCTGCAAGTTTGGTCCAAGTTGGGCTAACTTTTACTTGGAAAATGGACCTGCTCCAGAAATTTTAACCAATTAGTCCACATCGATATCAATGTCAGGTAGAACATCAGCTCATTTTAACTTAGGGCAGCTAAAAAGGAGTTTCACAAAACTTACTTCTGTCTTTTTTGCATCAAACTGTACACTGAATTCATTTCCCAGGACATTTCCTTCTATACTGAAGCTGGCGTGTCTCTCTGTAAGTATGAAAGGAAAAAATTGTAATTCAGGAGGAATAACACAGTTTGAATCAGTTATATATCCAGTACATTTATGAAATGTTTTATATCTACAGTGAATGATAATCACTTTGCTCTGAACTTGAATTTACTCTTGTTTTGCTGTATAAAACAAATGTAGATCTATAAGTTAATTTTATATTTAATTGCCTTGTTAAAATTTTAACCCTGAATATCAGGCTCAGTGGTTATATGCATTGATTACAGTAAACTGCGAGCCAGGAATTAACTCACAACTGGATTTTAATAATTTCTCCTGTGGTTTTACACTATAATACATTGTTGCAAGCCATGGGTTTTTAGGTCCATTCTATTTTTACAAATCAAAGGCTGCTCACTGCAACATGCACTTGTTCTCATGAATATTAATGAGGAACATTCAACCAATGAAATAATGAATCTGATTTTTTGTCCACGTCGTCCAATGATAGAAATCCTTTCTTTGGATGTACCAGGAACAAGAGGTCTAATTTTGGTTTGAAATTCTTCCTCTATTTAATTAACTTATTTACACAGAAAAGTACCTTTACTGATCTCCTGTTTTCTGTATTTTTCTATGGAGACAGGTGATACATACCTTTACTGATCTCCTGTTTTCTGTATTTTTCTATGGAGACAGGTGATACATACCTTTACTGATCTCCTGTTTTCTGTATTTTTCTATGCAGACAGGTGCAGAGTTGTGGAAAACTTTTTCAGATAGCCAGTCATTCGGACTGGCAAGAAGACAAAATAAGCCGGTCCGAAGTGATTTTTGCCGGTCCGAAATAGTAAGTCACAAAATAAAAAAACCCATAACATTTATTTACTTCATTACACATTTATTTACTTAATAATAATATAACATTCAGTCTCCATTTTCAAGTCCTCTTCCATTTTTTTTTTTTTTTTTTTTTTTTGCATTTATAACAATTCTAGATTTCACCACTTTTGGGCACTGGTGACAATGCTTATTCAGCACAGTAAATTTAATTTTTTTTTTTTTAACATTTATGCATTTTGGAATTACATTAAACCTAGAAAATGAGTCTAAAAAAAATTGTGGAAATTCTGTGCATCGACAATAAAGAGATCAACACAATCAATGAAAAAAAGAAATCCGGGACAGTCAGAAGAATTTGATTTATCGCTTTCCCCAACTGTGTTTGAATTCTCTCTGTCGAAATTTTTACATATTTAGCTTGTCTTTATCTGTTTCTTTACATTTTCAACCTAATTCTGCCCCAGTTGTAAATTAGGTCACGAGACCATGCTGGTTTCACTTTCATTTACAGCCTCGATCTTGTGTAAAGAACAAGTATTACGCAATCGCATATAAGGTACGATATTTAAGCTGGGAGGTGCGCCGAGGATAAATGGTAAAACAAAAAACTTTAACCAAAAAGGGGCCGGTCATTTGGACCGACATCGATAGTATTTTTACCGGTCACACGCATTTTTTGTCGGTTTTGCCGGCATGGCCCGCAGTTTTCCACAACTCTGCAGGTGATACATACCTTTACTGATCTCCTGTTTTCTGTATTTTTCTATGGTGACAGGTGATACATACCTTTACTGATCTCCTGTTTTCTGTATTTTTCTATGGAGACAGGTGATACATACCTTTACTGACCTCCTGTTTTCTATATTTTTCTATAGAGACAGGTGATACATACCTTTACTGATCTCCTGTTTTCTGTATTTTTCTATGGACAGACCAGTTATGTCCTTTGTTCTTTCAATCTGAAAACAAAGTCCTATTCATTTAAAACGATGCAATTATTAATCTTCATTAATAAAAAATGCAATCCAAAATTCTTTTTTATGTCGAATTCTTTTTGCATATACATGTATGCATGATAAAGTTTCTTTATCTACAATGTACATGTTTATTTACAAAACCGTTTGTTTATTCTAATATAAGTGAACTTATCATTAATGTAGATCACTATATATTTATGCGAGATAGCTATTCATTATTTATACGCAGGTAGGTTAAGGCTTCCCGTAGAATATCACAGTGCACTCTGTGCCTTCACATCTCTGAACTACCAAAATATGACGTCATAATGGAAAATGACGTCAGGTCACTGCAAACTTGAGGTGTTATGTCGGGGAGAGTGTCATGAACTTTACACGTTATTTCAAACTGCATGTAAAATGCTAGATAGCTTTTGCAAAATTCACGGGTCGTTAAAGGTGTTTTAAGTCTTATATGTCCGAATATTTTAAAAATACACTGCTTACCTACCCTTGATTGAAATTCAGCATGTTCAAAATGCTTATGAAATATATACTTTTGAAATGTACTCTGTTTTATACCCGTGGTTGGAGGTAGAATTTATTTTGTGTGTATAAAAGAGTCTGGCGCAGGTGATTAATGAGGATTAATCTGAGAATTTTTGTGGAAATCTGTAAGAGGAGGTTGTTCTCTAACTGAATCTTGCTAGAGAAAAATGTGTATTGGCTTTGTTTTAATAAAGATTACGATATTGTATGGAAAATACCCTCAAATTTGTAGGTAAGTTGAATTTCTCAGGAAATATTTTGTACCCAAGTAATACCATGACTTTTCCCAAGCACATTTCGAATATATAAGAATACGATGAGTTTATTTATATAACAAAATGTTAATAATTATCATGTTAATCAGCTGCGCCGAAGCGATTTATATGAAACACTTCAAAAAATTATAAATGACCGTCACGTGATCAACAGAGTCATGTGATATCATAACAAATATGTTAATATATAGCCGAGGAAACCCTTTATATAAATTGAAAGTACTAAAGTTCATTACTTACAAATTAAAACCAAAACCGACCTCGCAATGACATATTATGTTTTGAGCACATTTTAAAGCTTCGGGAAGCCTTAACATAGCTGCGTAAGAGAAATAAAATTTTCGCGAATTGTGTTATTGTTATAATAAATCCTTTACATTACAAATATGCCCGAGAATAAAATATTCGTGAGCAGACAGGCCCGCGTAATTACGCGAAAATAAAGTTCCCACAAATAAAAAGTGATTTACATGATTTACAATGTAACATATCATTTTAAAATAAGTCAGTGATATTTTTCTTAATTCAATACAACAAAACTTGATGTAGCTCATCTTTTTAAGACAGTTTTAGTGCTATTTCTGCACTCTGTTCATTTATATGTGTATTTCTGTGTAAATGTATGCTACATTTACATATCTGTTTCTGTGAGTATAATTCATGTCCTATCTACTGCATCATCATGATCATATTGTAACTTCATAAATACCTACTGTGGATCACTTAACTTTCGTGACACTTTATTTTCGTGAGAATGTTATTTGGTATTTATAAGCGAGACAAAATTTTTAAGAATTTTGGTCATTGCTATAAATAATCTTTTATATTACTAATATATGCGAGATTAAATTTTTTTGGCGAACACACAGTATCGAGTAATTATGAAAAATTAAAGTTCTCGCGAACAAAAAATGATTTACAGTATGTATGCCAGTTATATTTACTATATGTGCACATGTATTTATTTATACAAACTATGTTAGTCAAAACTCTAAAGAGCATATGATTGTTTCACAAATCCCATGTTAAATTTTCTGATTTTTTTAAAATTGAAAACTTGTACCTGTGACTGTAGCCTCTCTACTTCAGCCTGAATTTCCTCTGGTTTCTGTCTCCTCTTTACATACTGAAGCTCATACCTAGAAAACCCCAAGAACTGAATCAAGATCACTGTAAGCTGGGTATCAACCGTATCATTACCATGTAAACATGACAACTAAATAATGATCAATGTAACTCAGATTTTACTTAGAAAAACCCTCAAAATTTTTTATGATTTTTCTTTTAGGTTTCTTTCTTACATTAATGATGAATCTAGCAAAAAAAGGTATATATGTTTGACAAAATATTGTTGCACATGTATTTGGCAACTTAGAAATTGAAATCTTTTAAAGCAGTCATAATTTTAAAGATAAGTAGTTTGTGAGTTATAAAATAATTGTGTTTTTTTGTCTTGGAGTCTTACAGGTCCTGAGATCTTTTAGACACTGCTACAGTCTTCTGTTTGATTGTATTCCTCAGTTCAGCAATTTCTTGTTCAAGCTGCGACACAACTTCTGCCAGACCGTTAGTGAGACTTTTTCTTTGAACAGATCTCGACAAAACTGAAAGTGTCCGTCCCAGAGCAAGATCCCCTTCCCCAAATCTACAGAAAAAAAAACAAACACAAATCTGGACAAAACTGTGAAAAACTTAAAATAAATAATAAATTGAACAGATCTGGATCAAACTTCATGTCCAGTCCAAAAAATATTTCTACCTACGTAGCTACTTATAGCTACCTAGGTATTTAAACCTACCAGGTAGTTTTTTTACATACTTTTTCCTTTATTTGCATATCTGGAAATGCGCTGGAATGGTGCTATATGGTGAGTGTTAAATTTCTTAATACAGTCACATTGATGATGAATACAACAAAAATTTTGGCCAAAAAATGAAATTACTTTTTAACTTATCAATTTTGCATCAAAACTGTGTCCAGTTTCATTTCTGGTAGATAAGGATCCAAACTAAATCTACAATGTCTTACAAATCTGTATGAATTTTAAAACTTATCTTCATGCATTCTTAGATGAAATGTTTTTGGGATGATTTTCATGCATTTCCTCTCAATTCTCCACTCTCATAATGTTTTCAAATTAACACCCTGAATTTTGCCATGCAAGTGCATAAGATGATAAACAACAAGTTTGACCTGTTTTAAAGATGCGCTTTAATTATTAATTTTATTTTCAAAGACAGGTAAAAGTAGGTAGAAGTAGATACGTGAAGGTTTAAATACCTAGTTAGCTATTAATAGCTACGTAGGTAGAAATAGTCTTTGGACTGGACCTGAACTTCGCTGCAATAATGTAGCCATCTCAGATACCGGTATTTTTAATCAGATGTTTTCAGGAGAGCCCCCCCCCCCCCAAAAAAAAATGGAGAGGGCTACATTATTGCAGCTACATGAAACTGATTTAGTGTTTGTCAAAGAGTGTGATCTTCTCCCCAAATCTACTGAATCAAAATATCAGAAAGTTTCAAAAGTTATGAATAAACACAGGTCTAATGAATATTGTGAATCAGGTACCTATATACTGTTAGTATATAGGTCCCTGGGTGAATCAATTAAATACATCCAATAGCTTCCATTAAATTAAATAAAAAGAATATTGTCAGGGAAAAACCTAATGATGGACACTCGGGAGTCGGGCGTACTGAGTACTAGATTTACCTCCTGCCAGTGAAATTCCTATCACTAAGACTCTTAGTAAGAGTTTGCGTATCTTTTGTCAGGTTCCTATGCAAATGACAGAAGGAAATCTTCCATGAAAACCTGGGCTTTCCTTTTAATATAGGTAAGGGTCAAATATTTGTTTCAGAGTTGTGTTATTTCACTGCTGTTCTTCAGTTCTTGAATCATACAATGAATGGTTTGTTTTTCTATAGAATGTTGGTGTGTAAAAATGTCAACTTAAAATAATATTTGATACAAATGAATTTCCAGTAAAAATATGAGAAATACGAATGTAAAATATATACAACATTCCTTGCACACAGTCACTCACGTTTCTATTTGCTGTTGAACATCTTTTTCAAGTTGTAAACTTCCCGCCATTCTCACCACCGGATGTTATATTCACTAAGAAAATTGAAATAAGAAACCGAAACCGATAAACCCGTTATATTTCGGAATTTAAACGATTGTTGGTTTCGTGTCCTCCCAGATGGGATTTTTTGATGGGGAGAGCATGTGAGTCAGACTTGAAAAGAGATGTAGTAGTCGTTTTAAATTCCCAGCACAATAGTAGATGAAAATGGGGGGGGGGGGGGAGCGTCACTATAACTTATCATGCCTTTTGATTTGAGAAATTTCAGTTTGGGAGGGTGGGCATAATAAATTTGAATAGTTTTCAAAATTGTGTTGTCAGTAACATCCTTTCATTTCTTTATTTTATTGAATAACCTTGATGAATAATGTTTTTTCTTAATTAATTTATTTATTTATTTTTTATGTTTTTAATGATATTATTTTTTTAAAAAAAGCCCCTCACATGATTCGAACTCCCTCCAAAGCGCTCTGTCATGCGCAATGACGAATATGTTATACTGTATAACGTATTCACTACGCTATACGCAGTTTTGTTACGGTTATCATTGGAATGTGTCAGTGTGGTTTAAATAAACGAATTTGATGAAGCATGTAATCTTTTTTCCAGAAATTTTCGTTTTCATATAGAAAGGGTTCAGACTTCCCCCTTTTTTGAAGCAGAAAATATCCCGTAATTTAAGCGTTTATTAGGAATGGAGACTTGACCCATTCATATTAAAAAATCATTTTTTATCGCTCCAATATACCCATTTTCTACTAATATGCTAAATTGTTAACTTCAAAACAAATTATCAATTAATAAAATCGGTCACGGAAGCCTAGTAGTAGGGCGCTCGCTTCGTGAACGAGAGGCCCGGGTTCGATTCTCGTTCGCCGCGCCGCGTCAAACCTAAGACGTAAACATAGGAAGTGACTGTTCCTTCGCTTAGCGTCCGGCACTAGAAGTGAAAGTCACGGATCTTTTGGATGAGACCTTAAAAACCGAGGTCCCGTGTCACGGTTAAACATGTCCAAGAATGAATTCGATGTCGACGACATCGACAATATCATGTTGATATCATATTGACATCGATCCAAATCAGTGTTATGAAATTAGAATTACTGGATACCATATATATATGTAAGATTGATGGCTATGTCGATATCGACACTAACATGACGATATCGTATCGATCCTGATCTGTAAAATTTCTTTTCAAGTTAATGTGTAACATAATTATAGAAGACCACAAGCGATGTCGATATTGATTCATTTTTGACATGAATATGTACATAAATAGAGGGTTAGGGGTTGTTATTGTCAGGGGTTAACGTTAGGGTAAGGTTTTTGGTTAAGGTTAGAATGAAGGTTGTTAAAAACATGTTTTGAACAATCATAATTCGATATCGATACGATATCGACTAGGCCTGAGTATCGAAAGCTACCTAACGATACGATACGTATCACGATACAGTCATGCGATACAATATGTATCATGATACAGCTGTCAACAATTGAATTATCTAATATCTTTACATACTCTTGTTTGCTAATCTCCACAATTATAGAAAACATAAAAAGAATATCTCGATACCCCTAACCAAAGTTATCTATAGGTAGACTTGTAGTCTTAGCATTGCATTTTTTCATTGCTACCTTGTTTTCAATCATTTTTTCACATTAAAATTTGTTAGTTTCCATGTAGAGTTTTCAAATAAGACAATTAAAATTAACTTGAACTGTATCATGATACATACATGGCGATACGATATGCGTATCGTAAGACCTTGCGATCAATACGATCGATGTATCGCTGTATTGTTACACCTGACGAGATCGACAGCAAGGCAAAATTAGTGCTCGGAAATTGTATACGCACAAGTATTGTATAAAGAAATACAACCACATGAGCAATGATAAAAATGATTCGAAGTAGAAACGATATTGTCGATATCGACAATATCGATGGCAAATACAATTTTTGTCAATATAAAGTATTTAATTATAGACACCCATATACACCGACAAGGACGGTACCAACCAAGGGTTGAGCAAGCATGATTTGATATCGAAGCGATATCGACGATATCGACACTATTATGAAAACTTCATAATGTGATAGTATTCAAGCAACTCACATATAAAAAAGACACTGTTTTTTTCCTCGGGGGGGGGGGGGGGTAATCCATTGAACAATCATGATTCGAAATCGATACGATATCGTGGATATTGACACATAGGAAAACGTTGTAAACAGAACGTATTCAAATATACGCATAAGTATAAAGAAATAATGTAGCAAACTAAAAAAAAAAATAATCTGTCGATATCGTAACTACATCGTATCTTGGACATAACTCGTCACGGTAGGCATTGGCACGATAAGGAACCCTCACTGCTCAATGGCCCTGAGTGCCGAGTTAAAGTCTACATTTGAACCCCTTCACGGTGCACAGTGACGTCTCTAAATAGAGAAATACCGACATCTTACGAACGAACGTAACCAAAAAAGGGGATCGTTCATTGTATTCACAGTTGCATAATTGAATTTTTCAATGTTATTGCGATTTCAAAAGATAAAATCCCCGCAGGATACCTCAAAACTACTTCTTGTCGTAGTCGCTACCGTGACGCTACAATACATTTCAATGGACATTTAAACGAGCAAAGGGGTTCAGAAAAGGGAAATGAAGGGAAAATGAAAAATGTCTTACTAGAGAAATACCGACATCTTACGAACGAACGTAACCCAAAAAGGGGATCGTTCATTGTATTCACATTTGCATTATTAAATTCTTCAATGTTATTGCGATTTCAAAAGATAAAATCCCCACAGGATACCTCAAAACTACTTCTTGTCGTAGTCGCTACCGTGACGCTACAATACATTTCAATGGGACATTTAAACGAGCAAAGGGGTTCAGAAAAGGGAAATACACATGTAAAAGGAAAATGAAAAATGTCTCATTTTGAAGCATGAAGTCAAGGATTCTGTCTTACGAAAAAGAGGGCGAGGGAGAATTAAAAAAAAACAACAACATAAAACAATGGCCTTTTTGTTCATGGTACTGGCTAAACTTTGTACATGTAAATCATATACGGTGCCAATTTTGATGTACCAGAGGTGCATTTAAAGTTACATAGTGAGTCAATATCATGTTTCTTTTAAGTTTTCTTTATCTTGTTGGGGCAAATTAAAATTATTTTTACTTATATTTTTCTCCACAAAAGTAGATTTTTTAGGTTCTGAAACCTGTAACTTTCTGAAACGTAATACTTTCAAGAATTGAATAAAATTTGCATGTGTCTTGCAAAAATTTTACTTCTGTCAATTTTCCCGTTTGTCCGTCACAGTGTCTCTTTAAAAAAAAATTATGTCTCTTAATTAAGTAGATTCCTTATTTTACGCGAGTACTTAATATCGCGAAATGCCGAAGGGCGTCAAAGCGCAAAAGCAATAATTCGCGAATGGGTGATTTACCTAGAGATTTTCTCCAGAATTTTCTTTCTCCGTCAATAAGAATGTTGAAATTTTCTGGAAAAAAATTTATTACCTATCTACCAACCCAATTCTTATATGATAATGTATGAAGAAAATTTTGTTCCCCAAAAAATTGGACACCCCCCCCCCATGAAAAAAGGATTTTCGACTTTAAACCCCCCCTTTTTTTTTTGTTTTGTTTTGTTTTTGTTTCTTTTTTTTTTTTGCTTGTCAGATTTTTTCTTGTAAGTTGATTTTTTTCTCTGGCTCCCCCAACCCCTCCCACTTTTAAAAACGAAAATTATATGTTTCTAATTCGACTAATGAATAATAAATAAATCTGCAGCAATATTACTTTTACCAGAAAGAATTCATGACTGTTTAAAAAATGAAAAAAATATCAGTAGAAACTACTTCTACAATCAGTGTTCTTTTTATTTACCTGTGTGCACAGGTACATTTGAAGCATGCCTTGACAACTCAGTGAATCAGCATCATGCACTTGATGTCTTCAAATTATTCACATTTTGAGAACTATAGTATCTTTTTGTCAGTATACTCGAATCAATCTATGATTTTTTTTCTTAGAGATGACGCAAGTTATAATTTCGACTATAGTTTTTTTTTCTCTGTACATTAGAGCTTCGGTCAAAATTACTCTGAGTGCGGGGTCAAAGTTACCCTTCACGTATACAGTGTATCTTGTAATTTTATATTCTGACGAATAATGCATGCTTAACAAACAATGACATAATGGTACATAGCTTGAGTACAAAGAAAATTTAATAAATATACACCACCCACAGCTTGTAGCATCAGAGGGGCCTGCCCCCACCTTTTCCACACATTATTTTTTACTGTTCGAAATGTTCATTCGAAGGCTTGTTGCCCCCCCCCTCCCCCTCCCTTTGTTGCAGTACAGTCAAATAAGGCTAATGTAGTAATGTATGAAAAAAAATTGGTACCGAAAGAAGAATTTTTTTGTTTTGCTTGTCAGGTTTTTTCAGGTATGTTGATTTTTTTTCTCTGGCTGACACCCCCCCCCCCCTTTTAAAAAATATAATATAATTATAATCCACATATCTATACAGATATAACATATATCACGAAAGGCAGCCGAAAGATAAATGAAGTGAAGATTGCAACATAATACATCATCCAAGAAGACACTGTCTATCATATGAATGCTCGTTTATTTCTTTGAAGCGATATTTCACATAAAGAAAAACCTACCCTTCTTTCTTTATGAAGTTACTTTTTCTTTTACTAGATACGATATGGAAAAAAAAATTATTGCATATACATGCATTGCCCCATTCCACTTTTATAAGGATTGTACTATATGGATCGTAGTATTCCATATATTTACTTAAATGTAATGAAAATGGACATTTGATTCGATTAGTTGAGCTTCGACCCCCTCTCCCTCTCCAAGTACACAAACATCTACGCGCGACCACTTTAAAAATATTACGTTTTCCGGAGAAGTGCCAACTATTTTCTGATTTTTGATGGTTGATTTCTGAAACGTTAGAAAACAATGCTACATTGTATAATTCATTACAACAATTATTGTCCATTGTGCTCTCTCTCTCTCTCTCTCTCTTACAAACACATAAATGTACACTTTTTAGGAAGCTCTAAACACTGCACACTAAAGAGTTCTATTTGTAGGGTAGTTTTGTTGAGTTAGAGTGATCTGTTCTTGGAAGAAAAATAGAATAAATGGGAATCGACACTTAATGACATAATTTCTTATGAATTAAAGTATTCTTAATGTTATGTTAGACCAAGATTAAGTAACTGAATACATTATTTCCATTAATTTTCCCGATGCAAGTAAACAACAGTGATTTCTGTTCACAAATAGTTCATTGTCTTTGAACAATATTTCTGCAGAAATAAGGCAGGCACCCTATGTTGAAAATGAACTAGATACACTGAATATGTGCACCTTTGTATGATATATTTTTCTCAAAGTCCAAAAAGCATTTTTATTAGTGTTTCGAGCTTCCTTAAATACAAGACACTATTTAAGCGCATCACCTAGTATCTTGTTGCCTTTGCATGGATCTATACAGGGTATGAGTTTAGATTAGATCCATGCTATAAAACGTAACTTTCCCCAAATGAACACAGCGCACACTAGTATATGTATATACATGTATACGTATATTGGTATAACCACTGAAGCATGACAAACAGCTGACAAATGTGTTTCCTAACCCGTCATAGGTATTTTGGCGTATTTTCTTCTATTTGTCTGCTTTTAATTACATTGTAAGTGATTACAGAAAATTAGACAGGAGAAATTATCATTTGCAAAGTGATTAAAATACTGTCCGTTCTATTATACACATATATTTAATTTTTCCGATTTATTAATTTTAAACAATAACTGGTGCAATAACTGGTCCCGGGAAAACGACCGAGATACGGGAAGTTAGGGCGAGTTACGTTCGTTCGTAAGATGTCGGTATTTCTCTATTGTGAAGCATGGTCAAAGATTCTTTCTTACGGAAAAGAGGGCGAGGGAGAGGTAAAAAAAACAACATAAAACAGTGACCTTTTTGTTCATGCTACTGGCTAAACTTTCAACATGTAATTATAAAATTTACAGTAAGTTGGGTTTTTTTCCTGACTTTTTTAACTGATTATATGGGGAAGAGTGATGTAACTTCAACCAACTGGGCAATTTCGATCTATCGCGAGTACCAGATAAAGTTGTGTTTAATAACTTTTATTGTGTATGTACGTACATCTATTTTCTGCAGAAAAAAATCAGTTTATAGTGAATTGTGCTTTTGACAATAATTTTAGTTCTATGAGTGTAAGTTGCTCATTGGCATATGAAGATATCTAAGATGAAGCTCTATCAACCTAAAAATTACGAACAGGCACAACCCCCCCCCCCCCCCCCCCGGTCGGATTCATGATATGGCTATGATGCATGTATATTGAAGCCGGGTTTAATTTTTCGCAGAATATAGTATTTCGAACAAGTATTTCTTAGCCATTACATATACGACGAATTATCACCCCTGACAATATTGAATAGAAAATTAATCAATAGCCATTCCTTACTTGACATATATGAGAATGTTTTTGCAACTAAAACTCATGCAAATTTAATTCAAAATATTTATTTTTTACAAATTAAAATGCAATGCAAGTCAGATGAATAGAAATTGACTTAAGTTACCCCTGTGCACATAAATGCTGCGTCGGTGAGTAAATTTTAGACACGTAGTATCAGGCAAATTTTGTTACATGTAATACGATAATGTATGAAGAAAATATTGTTGTGAAAAACATGTTGGACCCCCCCCCCCCCCCCCAAACACACACATACACATGAAATAGGATTTTAGAGTTTAAACAATTCCTCTCCCGTTTTTATCCTTGTCAGATTTTTCAGGTAAGTTGAATTTGTCTTTTCTGCCCCCCCCCCCCCCCCGGTCCTACTTTTAAAAACGAAAATAATATATGTTTCTGGTTCGACTAATGGAAAATGACGCAATAAATCTGCAGCATTTACGATTTTTACCAGAAAGAATTTATGACTGTATTAAAATAAATGAAAAAGTATCAGTAAAAACTAACGTATCAATGAAAACTCGTCTGTTCGGGTCATATGCCTGTGTGTGCAGGCACATTTGAAGCAGGCCTTGACAACTCAGTGAATCAGCGTAGTACTCGTGCACTCGATGTCTTCAAAGTATTCACATTGTGAAAACTGCCGTATCTTTTTTAGGTATACTTGAATCACTCTTTTCTTGTTTTACAACAGAATAATATGATTTTTTTTCCTTACAGATGACGCAAAATATAATTTCGATTATAGGGTTTTTTGTTTTGTTTTTGTTTTTTTTGTATATTGGAGCTTCGGTCGAAAATACTCTGTGTGCGGTCAAGGCACCCTTCACGTACATGTGTATACAGTGTATCTTGTAATTTTATATTCTGACGAATAATGCATGCTTACATGTAACAAACAATGACATAATGGAACATAACTTGCGTACAAAGAAAATTTAATTTTAAAAAACCTACCCTACCTAGATGCATAAATTGCAGCTTTTTTTATAATCCACATATTATCTATACAGATATTACATATACAATAAAAAGCAGCCACAAGATAAATTAAGTGAAGATCGCCATTTAATACATCATCCGAAAAGATCTACTGTCTACATATGAATGCTCGTTTATTTCTTTGTAGTGATATTTGATATATATATATAAGGACCTACCCTTCCTACTTTATGAATTAGTTACTTTTTCTTTCACTAGATACAATATGGGGGGGGGGGGGGGGGGGGAGAGGGTTCCCGCCCTATTGCACATGCAAGTATTGTACCATTTCACTTTTTTAAGGATTGTAGTATATGGAAATTTGTATTTCATGTATTTAGTTGAATGAAATAAAAACGGATATTTTATTCGATAAATTGAGCTTAGACCCCCTCTCCCTCTCCAACACAAACATCTACTTTCAAAATAATACATTTTCCGAAGTAGTGCCACCCATTTTCTGATTTTTAATAGTTGATTTCTGTAACGTTGGAAAAGAATGCTTATTTATTGTCAGTTGCTCTCTCTCTCTCACAAACACATAAATGTACACTTTTTATACAAGGCACTATATAATGCGCATCACCTAGTAACTTCTTGTCTTTGCATGGATTTATACAGGGTATGAGGTTAGATTTTTTCATGCTATAAAAGGTAACTTTTCCCCCAAATGAACACATCGCACACTAGTATATATACGTATAATCACTGACGCATGACAAACGTGTTTCCTAATCCGTCTTAGGTATTATGGAGTATTTTCTTCTATTTGCCTGCTTTTAATTACATTGTAAGTGATTACAGAAAATTAGAGAGGAGAAATTATCATTCACAAAGTAGTTAAAACACTATCCGTTCTATTATACACATATACTTAATTGTTCCGATTTTTAACTATATATAGTTGCAATAACTGGTCCCTGGAAAACTACCGAGATACGGGAAGTTAGGGCGAGTTACGTTCGTTCGTAAGATGTCGGTATTTCTCTAATGAGTGAAAAGTTCTCGAATGGTACGTTTAACAATCAATCAATCAATAAATTATTCAACAGTTACAGAATCGACCTAATTGAATCCGTAGTGCGGGTTAAACAAAATTTTCGTCAAAATTTTGTCATATCAATTGCCAATATGGAAGCCATCTCAAGATGCGTCATAATAAAAAGTCAATGATATAACAAGACATTTATTGAATGAGTTCTCGGACAGAATACGTTTTGCTGAACCCTTGAACCAAACAGCTGCCTTCGGCCTTACGACCTCAGGCAAACATTTTTGGCTCATGGGTCCGACAAAACTTGTGTGGCCCTCGGACAAAATCAATAAATTATGATTTTGCAATTGAAGGTGACTTATATGATATATTGTAAGTACCAGTGTTTGAAACTCGTGGTAGAATTAGCTAGACATGCAGTGCTGACTGCCAGTGAAAGTTGTCAGTCCTGCCAAAACTCTACTATCCCGAGAAAATAAAAGTCTTTTATAAATGTTTTTAGCAATAATGTGAATGATCACCATAACTTCCATCCCGAATCTATAGGCTGTCGAATTCTACCCCTTTACTTGTTACAGTGAGCTGCTGATACTATTAGTTGATTTGAGAGATATTTATCAAATAAATTAATTTTAATTTATGGCAAATTTTAACACGTCCAAATGATACGTGCAAATCTGTTCGTCCGCGGCAAAATTTGTGCATCTCGGGCGGTCGGGTTCACGGTTATTTCAAACACTGGTAAATACATAGCTTAGATTACCTTAATTTATTTCAAGATTTTGCGCAAATGAAGTTTTATTGGTAATTTAATCTTTTAAAAAAACAACTTTTATATGCTTTCTGACCTGGTAAAATATGTTTGATACACTTTAATTTGATTTTAATTAATTTCAGCATATTGTGAACATAACAAGTAAATCCTGCAGAATATGGACACACTAGGAGTCAGCATGGACACACTATAGGAGTCAGCAAGGACACACTATAGGAGTCAGCATGGACACACTAGGAGTCAGCGCCCAGTGTAAAGTACGACAGTGTTCTCAATGTCAGGGTGATACAGAATTCTACTGTAACACGTGTAAACATGACCTGTGTCTACAGTGTAAAGAGAGACATGTTATTGATCTAGATACCATATACCACGATGTTGTGATTTACCGTGAGAAGCATGAATACATTCTGAAACAAGAGACCTGTGTGAGACATCCAGACATAATCTATGAAATGTTCTGTCATTCTTGTGAACTTCCTGTTTGTGACAAATGTAAAGAACACAGAAATCATCAAATACAGGACGTTAGAACAGCTTATATATCAAACCGTCAAAAACACAGAGAAATCGTTCACAACATCAGAAGTGAGACTCTTTATAACAGTTGCTGTGTCTTGGCTGGAATCAAAACTGATTTGAAAGCTTGTCATAAAGAAATCTGCAACCGTCAGTCAGAGATGTTAATAAAAGCCCAGAAACTAAGAAACCTCATATACACTGTGATGTGTGATGTAAAAATCAGACACAAAAGATTTATGTATACTTTACAACAACAGAGGAGAAAAATAAACAAACATCTTGCCAGCATAGAAAACTTTGAACACAGATCTGACCAGTCAGCAAACAGACCGCTAGAATTCCTCATAGTCCTAAAAAAAAACCGTGTACACAAGATAAAGGACACTCCTAATCTCACACAATATGCCCTGGTCTGCCTGAATGAAGAAATCAACATGGAGGATGTAATTGATTTAGGTGAAATCCAAATCCTAGAGAAAGGAAAAAGAAAAGTAAGAAATGAATGTTTGCTGAAACTGATGCCTTCGTCCAAGTTACACAGATCTGTCACAATGACAGGTGAAATATATCATATTTCTGGTGTGACACCAGACCAAGTGTGGATCAGTGATGGTAAAAATCTTTTCTTGATAAACAAAGAGGGTGACATTCTACGTCATCTGACAGATGTAATTAGTGTGTGGGGACAACACACAGTGAACCTTACCGGTGATCTTATTTATATAGACCGGTATGAAAAAGTTATCAAGCTCTCTAAAGATAACAGAACGAAGTCCACACTGATAAAGAAATCAGAATCATGGATACCACAGTGTGTCTACTCCTCCCACTTCAATGGCGATTTGCTGGTCGGGATGCAGTCCTATAAAAAAGGCATAATAACACGTTATAATGACACAGGACAACACAAACAGACAATACAGCATGGAAACACAGGTCAGGAACTGTATTCTGATCCTATCTACATCACAGAGAACCGCAATGGAGATGT
>NW_026889778.1:500000-535000 GCF_033153115.1 Saccostrea echinata
AAAAAATGTAGATCAAAATTTGTGCAAAACAACAAGATCTTTTATCTGAAATCAACAAAAGGGGCTGGCCCCTAAAATAAGGGATCTAGAGGGACCGGAAGTGTTTCTCAATTCAAGTCATTCAATGAATCTTAAGTCTTTCTTGATGCAGAAGTTCAACCATACGTTGAAATATCATATTTGCCCAGATCGAAAGTTTGTGTTCTAAAATTATTGGAAAGTGCTGCTAGAATCGTGTTGTAAGATTTAGTTTGTGAACTTTTTTGATTACATGAACAAACTGTGAAAAAAAAACTTTTTCTGACAAAACAGTGGAACTGTAGCAGCATTTTGTATGGCCCAAAGATGTTTTGCATAATAAATCTTACCTACACAAATGATTAAATCCCCGATTAATGTTGTACTTTTCACATTTCAGTTAGGCATATTTATCTATTTTAGGCTTCACAAGATGACGTTGTGGTGGAGAATTTCTTTGAGTATTAGACGCTATGACGCCTCTTAATGATAATATATTTATAATATATATTTTAGCGCTTTGATGTTTGATTAAAGTTACATTTTTTTTTCAAAATAAAAATTTAAGTTTTACAAATAATGATTTGATACTGCCTTAAAATACCCGCGTGAAGACATGTGCTCTTAATTGTTTGCCATAACTACATTGTTTTTTTTCTTTTGCATATTTATTTTCTTATCATTAAAACTATGAAAATTGAATCAAATGATTACCCTGTTACAAACACAGAGACACCAAAAAAAAAAAAAAAAAAAAAAAGCTTGATGAAATAGATCCTGCCGAAAGGTTAAAGGAACTCTTTGCTATTCTTGATTTTCTTAAAATGAATTTTCGTTCTTTACTCTGAATTGTCCTAAAATAAAGTCCATAATAAGATTGATACAAACATAAATCCATTGATTCTTCTTTTCTTTTTTTATCATTGATCATTGATAAAGTCTTGAACAGAAAAAAGCACGTGCAGATAACCTTTTTGATTTGAAAATTTGAAAATTTCTATAGAATAAATACTTGAAGTACCTTGCTCTGTCCATTTCAAGAAGACATAGATAACGGTAATCAATGGTTTAATTCGATCCCAACACAAAAGCAGAAAAATAACGTGTATGGACGCTTCAACTCAGGTAATCTTTTTTTTTTTTTTTTTGAAAATTAATGACTTGGAAAGGGAATTACTATTTAAAATATAATTTCAAGTTATTGTAATTATAAGTAGTATTTTTATTTAGTGAAAATATTACTTCTATTTTGTTATATTACTAGAATAGTGTGTGTTTTTCTTTTTTTAAAGTGTTTTTTTAATTCATTCCATAAGCAGATAGAATTGTTGGTTATTAAGCAGTTGTATTATCATCTATTTTCTAGGATCTTCTGTACATCCAGTAAGACAAATTGTATTAATGAAATGGAAGACAAATAGACCAGAATCTAACACTAACACTTCAGATTAACACTTACCATGGGTTGAAAGGTCCGTTTATTAGTTAGTTTCAAATCCTAATGCCCACTTTCATTTTTCAAGAAACAGCTTGGGGTTCACATTTCGTTTGAAAGCTGAACTTTTTGGTAGGGGAAAAACTGGCACGCCAGTTGAAATATAAATGGAGGTAAACATTGTATAAATGGATGTATCATATGCGTAAGCTCCTAAAAAGATATAATACTCAATTCAAATAAATTCCAAAAATAAAAATTAAAGAAATTATTAAGTTTATTGTACGAGAAATTGATGTTTTTGTCATATAAAGGAATTTCAGGTTAATCAAACAGATATTTGTATAAAAATTGATGGTATGTGTTTTACGTCCCCTTCAAGAATTTTTCACTCATATAGAGACGTCATCATATATCGGTGAAGGGCTTCAAATTTAGACCTATACTCGGCACTGAGGGTATTGAGCAGTAAGGGTTCTTGATCGTGCCAACGCCTGCAATGACACGGGATCACGGTTTTTAAGGTGTCATCCGAAAGACACACAACTCTGACCTAAAATTCCCAGTGCATGGCGAAGGAACAGCTGCTACCAAGTTTTTTTTTTATCGACTTAGGTCAGCCTCAGGTATAAACGTAAAATGGAATGTAACACACAAACACTAATAAGGATTTGTATGAAGAATGAACTCAGGAAGTATGAAAATTCTGATTTGTTTAATACAACTTTTCTCTAATTTGGCATGCATGCTCTTGAGAATCTTTGATTTATTCTGAGTCGCCAAAAATGACGATGGAAGATGGAAAATAAGACTTGTACTTTGTGCTTTTTTCATGACAGCATCTACTGCAACTAGGGGAGTCGGTTTAAATAAATTTCCGGTAGATTAAATTGAAACCTACGTTTTGTTTAGTCACAATACTTTTTTTGAATATCTGGCTTGTTTTTAAGACTGTTTACATTGAATATCTGGCTTGGTCTCATCTTTCACTTTTTATTCAGCCTTTTATAATACTTGTTTTCAGTTCTGATTCTCTCGTTGTTTCTAATATTTTAAACTATTACCCCCTTTTTGCCTTGACTCCATTTATTTTTGCATTGATAAATATCTCTCATTGCATTTGAAATTTTGGGAAGTTTAAAACTGCTAACCAAAATATAATACTCTGATTTTGTATCTTCGAGTCTGCTTTGAATGTTTCTGTCTCTAAGAGTTTGTTTGAAATAAACAAGAACATGTTCTACTTTAGAGTGCTCAGTTTTGGTAATTACATAATAAGTATCAGTTTTGGTATT
Source organism: Saccostrea echinata (assembly GCF_033153115.1). NCBI lineage: Eukaryota > Metazoa > Mollusca > Bivalvia > Ostreida > Ostreidae > Saccostrea > Saccostrea echinata. Next base: position 502,749 of record NW_026889778.1, read on the forward strand.
TACATGATAAGTATTCTTTTCACTGATACTTTCTAAAGAATATTAATGAGTTAAGAAATCGATAAATCTATCTGACGTATCTTTCATTTGTATAGAAGCTAATGTTTATTTGCATGATTGATAGTTCTTTTCTGTTGAGAATTAGCTGCTTTCCCATTCATTGTTTCTTTCAAATGTGTAGAGTTGTGAAGTGTATGTTCTGATTTCTCATTAAGTTTCTAACTTGTGGCTGTCCATATTCTGATATGCTTGTCCTTACTTTGATTTTCAATGTTGCTGACATTGTGCATCCCAGGAATTTAACCATGCTCCCCTTCCATATATAAAAGGATTTGTTAACAGTTGTATTTTTTTTTACTTGAAAGCCACATTTATGAGACATAATAGCAAATAAATGACTGGTTAAATTTTTAGCACTTCTGAGCTAATGTTATGGCCATATATGTGCGGTGTGCGTAAACTTTTTAAAATATAGGCCATAACTCAAGAACCACTTGGCCAATTATTGTCAAATTTGTCACAGGATATCCTTGGCCCAAGGGCTCCCGTTTATACTAAAACTATGGTTGTGTCCCTTAAACAAGGGGAGATAATTAGGTAAATAAAACCAAAAGTACTGGTTGCTAAAAATCTTCTTCTCAAGAACCACTGAGCAGATTATCACGAAACTTACAAAAAAGGATAAGGATATGTTGTAGACTAAAACTTGCACGGGGAATCGCCCTGGGGCAAAGGGCGTGGTCTCAAGGTCACTTCAAAGTTGACCAAAAATTACATTTTATTAAAATGTTGATATTTTGCTTGATATAAGGACTAGGATCATCGAATCCTGTCAGTTGCTGCATCTAAGGACCACATATCACGTTGACTCAAAAGTAGGTCACGGTGACCTATTTTTTAAATTTTGCGGCTATTCTTTTGCAAAATGATTTAGAGGCATATTTTGAACAATTTAAGACCTATGATCATCAAACTGTTGATGTATCTTGGGTCCTCGGAGAATGCCAACTAAATAGTAGGTCACCTTGACCTATTTTTTGAATTTTATGGCTAAACTTTTTCAAAACATTTACGGTAAAAAATTCGAATACTGAGATTTTTAGAATCATTAAATCTTGTAAGATAATGCATCTTGTGGCAATAAAAATATTTATTCAAAAGTAGGTTACAGTGACCTACATTTTTAACTTCGCAGGAATTCGATTTCAAAGCGTTTTAGAGGCATATTTTGGACATTTTAAGGTCTATGATCATAAAACTTTGTAAGTTGACGGTTATAATTAAATATTTTAGATATTAATTGGCCCAGAATCATCAAACTTTTTCAGTTGTTGCATCTTGCGTCCTCGGAGTTCGTCAGCTGAAAAGTAGGTCAACATGACCTACTTTTGAAATTTTATGACTTTATATAAATATTTCAGGTACTATTTGGCTTAGAATCATCAAACGTAGTTGAAGCATATTGGGTCCTCAGAGAATAACAACTGATTAGTAGGTCACCATGACCTACTCTCAGGTACTAATTGGCTTAGAATCATCTTGGGTTCTCAGAGTGTGTTTTCTAAAATGCAGGTCATGATGAACTTCCTTTGGAATTTCAAGGCTTTATCTAAATAAATTATACAAGATACTAAGAGGCTTCAAATAGTGATAATTGTACAATTTATCAGAAGAGAAAATCAAGGCCCCTGGGCCTCTTGTTGGTATGAACATACCGCAACATTTTCATGTTTTTTAAAGCAAATTCCGGTTACATTAATATTCCGTAGATTGAAAAAGGTAAAAAATATCATACTTAACTCCGCAAAATAAAAAAAAAAAAAGAAACACTGCCAGTACGTTACTTAATAAAAATGTGTTAAGTATTTATTTGCAATTTATTTTAGTTTATGTTCCCAAGCAGCACAGTTAAGGCTGCAGTAAGGAGGCGGGGCCTAATTTATACGGCAAATGCTTACTATGACATCACACAAAAATATAAGTTCTTCAAATTACCACAAAATGAAATGATTTGCCATTTTAAACTGTTGAATAGCTTTAAACTACATCAATACTAACTAGTGCATGCATTATTGGCGTTAGTAAAATCCCACACAACAATATGTAAACAATTCACTGATTGCAATGCACTTGTCAATGTGACGTCATATCGTAAAATTTGACGCAGTTTGTATACAGTGAGAGGCGGATCAAGTTATATTTCTACCATGAAAAATGTATTTTGTAATCAAATAAAAATAAATTGTAGATATATAAGAGGCCATGAACTTGGATGCGATGTCTATTTTATGATTTTATTCATATACTTCCCGTACATTCCCTAGACAAGCGATACTGTCGTATATTTGTATGCAGATTCATTGAAGGGTAAAAGAAGGGTAATAATAAATCGATATATTGCAAGGGCATACCCTCAATGAACTATGACAAGCTTTTACACATAAACTCAAGAAGTATGAAGATTTTTGAAAAGTGCTGCGAACCTGTTGAAATTTTGCAAATGAGTTAATTATATCTATATTTCATGTACTTGACCAGCAAAATATTCAACATACGGTCTAATAAATGTAATTTTAGCAATTAGATAGTAGAATCTATATAGGTTCGCAGCACTTTTCACAAACTACAAAGAGTGTTGAAAATAATTATATGTTAAACTTAGAATTTTAACTTGGTTATGCCCTTGCAATATTAGAATTTATAGATGACCTCAATACTTCAGGTATATTTGCTAAAATCACGTGACTGCCACATCACGTGACAAGTCTAAAAAAGAAATCTAATCATTATCAACACGTAGTCCGATAATATTGAAGTCCTAAAAAGAAACGACCATCCTTGTAAAGAATGTATTTTCTTTCTAAAAAATTCGCCGATATTTCCATTTGGCACCTTAACTGTACTGCGCAATTATATGTTTTTCTCATTGTTTATTTCCGATTCTAAGGATTTTGGCCGCATTCATAAAGCAATACTAATATTGATCTTAACCTCTATCTTTCTTTATGCTACAACTCGTTCGGGTTTTTGACAGTTGTTTCAACAGAGTGTACTTTGTTCTTTACTCTTTAAAGACCACTTTTGTGTTGGTTTATCTGGCATAAATCATGAAGCTTTTTTATTTTGGAGATTTTAAGTAGTCGTCGCTTTTTCTCCCACTCCCCCTTCTCCCAAAGCAAGGAACTGGAAGCAAGTTACAAATGTTGCAGTGAAAGTTGTCAGTGTGCGGCAGTGGTTAAAGCAAAGGCCCCGATTGATTCCAGAGTCGCAGATAAATTAAAGATGTTCATTATCAAGTCATGAGTACAATCCCATCAAAGGAAATGTAGACCTGCCCTTCTGACCAGACCGTATGAATAAAAGCTCCTTGTCTCAAAGTAAATGAGTGCACGAAAAAAACCTCCACTGCTGAATGACCTTAAGTGATGAATACATATCTGAATTTGGCCTTCCTTTGTATTACTCGGGTAAATACAACCCAGACGCTTTGCTTTGTGTAATCATTTAGATTGACTTTTTCCTTTTTGTTTTGTTTTTGTTTTGTTAACAAACTTTCATTTTGTTGAAAATCAAATATACCCTAGAAAGTGTACATATCATTACATGTATACGATAAACTTTTTTCTTCTAAATAGAAAAACTCCATCAGTAATCTCATTTGTCTTAATACTCCCCCCTGCTGAGACTGACAATGTTTATGTATTGTTTATATCATGGTAAACTAAGTGAGGACTAAGCCCTGCTCATTATGTATATTAACCCCTTCTGCTGGGGTTACTAGTATTCTGGGACAAATGGGGCTGCTGGGGCTGATATGACCCAAATATCAGTCCGAGGGACTGCTCTGGGTCTTCTCTCAGGTTTGTCTCGTTGAACTGTTTATTGCTTCGCTGAATAAAATCTATATTTTCAAGATACTTTCAAGCTTATATGTAATTTATTTCATTTCAGAAGCTTGCTGTCCTTCCGAATGAGACCAATTACATCATGCATTTACGATTCAGCGCCCAGTGTAAAGTACAACAGTGTTCTCAATGTCAGCGAGACACAGAATTTTACTGTAAATCATGTAAATTTGATCTGTGTCTGCGATGTAAAGAAATCCATGTTATAGATCTGTGTACCATGTACCATGATGTTGTGATTTACCGTGAGAAATATGAATACATTCCAAAACAAGACATCTGTATGAGACATCCAAACAGAGTCTGTGAAATGTTCTGTCACTCATGTCAACTTCCTGTTTGTTTCCAATGTACGGAACACAGAAAACACCAAATATTGGACATTAGATCGGCATATAAAGCAAACCGTCAACAATACAGAGATATCATTCACAAAATCAGAAGTGAGACAATCTACAACAGCTGTTTTCTCTTAGCAGGAATTAAAACTGATTTAAAATCTTGTAACACAAAGATCTCCAACCTTCAATCAGGGATGTCAACAAAAGCCCAGAGACTAAAGGACCTCATTGACACTGTGATATGTGATGTTAAAATTAGACACAAAACCCTTATTCATAGACTACAACAACAGAAGAGAAACCTTGCTATCATAGAGAACTTTGAAGACAAATTTGAACAGTCACTAAGCAGACCTGTAAATTTTCTCCTGTTCCTAAAAAAGCCTCGAGTTCCAAGGATGAAGGACTCTCCAAATCTTACACAACACCGCATACTCTCTCTGGAGGAAATCAACATGGACGACGTGATGAAGCTATTGAGTGAAATCAAAACAATAGAGATAGGAAAAAGACAAGTAAAAAATGAATCTCTACTGCAAATGATTTCTAAGCCCATGTTACACAGATCTGTCACAGTGAAAGGTGTAAGTAGTGTAACACACATTTCCTCTTTGACGCCAGACCGGATATGGATTAGTGATGGTAGGAATCTCATCTTGACAAACTCAAAGGGTGACACACTGCATCATTTGACAGATATAAATAGTATATGGGGAGTACACACAGTGAACATGACTTGTGATCTTATTTATATAGACAGTGATGGTAACATAAACAAAATATCCAAAGATAACAACACAAAATCATCTCTAATTAAGACAACAAATCAGGATAGGCCATGCTGTGTCTATAGCTGCCCCTCCAATGGGGATCTACTGGTCGGGAAGCGTAGTAAGGTTACAAGGTATAATGAAACAGGGCAGCACATCCAGACAATAAGATATGACAACAAAGGTCAGCAAATGTATAGATGGCCTAGATTCATGACGGAGAACAACAATGGAGATGTTATTGTGTCTGATTTACGTGGTATTGTAGTGGTGACGGAACGTGGAGGAAAACATCGCTTCTCCTACACAGGACATCCTTCAGAATCAAGACTATATCCACAAGGAATCTGTACTGACGCACTGTCACACATCCTGGTGTGTGATGGTTACACCGACTCAGTACACCTGATTGACAAGGACGGTAACTTCCTGTCACTGACACTGTCATTACAACCATGGGTATACCGACCACACAGCCTGAGTTATGATGAAAAAAGTCATCTTTTCTTGGTTGGATTATGGAACAACAACAGATTGTGTATATTCAGTTATGTAGAGAGAAAGAAATATATAAAAGGTCATTCTATTTAGTATTGTAATGCATCTACACACAAATACAGACACATGAATATCTGTAGTTGTAAATAGGTATAAGACACATATATGGGAGTAATTATGAGGTGATTGAATAGACATGTATAAAAACACAGGATTATATGACGGTTCATTGTAATTAGCTAATTAGATACATGTACACATAGATACGAACTATCTTACAGTTCATTATAATTAGTTAGTTAGATATATGATTGCATACATACAGACTCTCGAGTATCTGCAGAATTACCGATCCTTTTGAAACATATAAACATATATAGATATACATTTTCTTAATGTTCTTAATGTTTCCTGAAGTTAAAAAAGCTTAGAAATTGATGTTAAAATCATCTACTTTTAAAAATATACTAAAGATACCTTTTCAAAAATCTTTAGAATCTTTAAGAAGAACACAGGGTCCAGGAAGTCAAAATCCTCAACAAGAAGACAACTTTGAAAAATGCCTTGTACAGTGAAATGGAAAAATATACACGTAAGAAAAAAAACTAATTCAAAATAGACTAAAAAATAAAAAAAAAATTAGGAGAAAAAATGTTCATACTTTAAAAAATACTTAAAAACTTGTGACTATCTATATCTTTTTTGCAGGTTGATTGGATACATCCATATTGGGGATTGTAGATGATGGATCTTTTGTATCGTAAATCACTGTAATATTTCAGGAAGTTTTTTCTCCTTTATCTGAGATTATTTTATTTTGAAATAAACACTGTAAGACGCATTAATACTTTGATTCTCACAAAGCAAGGAAGTGGATCCATTTGAATGTGATGGGAATAGAGAATTCAGATTCAGTGGTTTTGAAGTTACATTCCATTACAATTTATATAGAACATAGCTTCCATATCACTAGCTATCATGGATAGCGTTGATCACTTTCTTTGAGATCTTTATTTTCGTTATCTTTACATTTTTTAATTCATTTTTTTATTTTGTAAGTAATTGATTAAGCTGCAATTGCTTTGGATTTGAAACAAAAATAAAATACAAGCTGTTTACATCCACCATTTTAAGTAATCGATTACATTAAATGTTCTCTTAAATCCAGAATACTTCCATTCACTCTTGATTACTTAAAAGCATTTTTAAGTTAAATGTTTAATGTTTAGGTAAAGAAACCAGATTGTTAACAGGAACTTTATTTTGAAATCAAGAATCATTTACACAATCGAATTTTCATTGCATTTAAGCTTTATGGTAATATGGTAAGTTTTTTAAAAATATAAAATAAATGAGTTCTTTACAACAAATTTTATTGTTATCTGAAACTCGATTAAAATTAAGTATGGAAGGACTAACAAGCAAACGTCCATACGAGTTACGTTTGTCTACTGATTAAAGGTGATTAGATAATAAACAAGACTTTATCATTTTTGTACTTTAAAATTGAAAGAAATACATGTATTTTTCAAATAATTATTCATGAAATAAAAATAAATTAAGTTCAAATTATACAGATCTTTTGTCTTGCTCATGCTTTTTATATGCTCCAGTCATTTTAATTTAAACCTTAATTATGCATATAATGTATGGATTATAAAATGTACCTATCTGGATAAATTTTGCATTGAAGAATTTTTGGTAATAACCAAGTTAATTTCTTCAAGGTTTGGGACTGTGCAATCTAAAGAGGAAACCTATTTCTGTAGAAAAAAATACCATCGTAGATTAAAATAAATCGTTGATAACCCTAAAACATAGCCATTAATATTTTTAATTCTAACAGGATTTTTTCAAAGTATGAAGTTTTCTTTCTTTTTTAATTAAATGAAAGATGCTTGACAACCTGAAGAATTTACCCAAAATAACTTTTGTTTACAACATACCTGTACCTATTTTATGGTCATGACAAGGAGCAGACGGCGGGTGTGACCGGTCGGCAGGGGATGCTCACTCCTCCATGGCACCTTATCCCACCTCTAATGTTTGGAGGTCCGTGTTTGCTCTGCTCCTATTTTGTATTGTATAATGGACTTTTGAGCTTGAATACTGTTTGTTATCTCCATATATTTCATTTTAACCACCGAACATGTATCTATGCTGGTGGACAGTCTGTCCCCGAGGATACTTGTCGTTCGGTACCTATTCATTCATGAGTACACAGAATAACGAAATGATACTGGCAGACGCGTCGCCCAGTATAAAAAGGCGTCACTCTTTTGAGTCTATAAGGGACACAGACTCAAGAAGTTCATTCGGTGCCCCTCGGATAATCCTCAGTGATATTAAACATATGTCATATGTACAGTCTTCAGATTCCCAGTTTTGGTATAAAACCAATAGTTCATACAAACAATTGAAAGAATGTTAAGTTTCTATTAGAGATATATTCGAAGACTCCTTTTCCGATCCCATGTCTTCGATTTCAAAATGTTCTGCGAAAAACTGTAAAACCTGTGACATTTTGATAACTAACACTTCTTTCACCAGTAATCTTACTGGACAGTGCTTCTGTACCAAAACTTGGGAAAATCTGAACTGCAAATCTTCTAATGTTGTCTACGGAATAGAATGTAATCTTTGTGGACTTGTTTATGTTGGTGAAACCAAGGGATCACTCAATAAAAGAACATCAGGTCATAGATTTCAGATAAATAATGGGGGTCAGCAACTTTTATACAAACATTTTAATTTACCTGATCATTCTATTTTGTCAATGAAAGTTAGAATTCTGGAAAAGATTTACCACCACACAAACAGTCCATCACTGAGTACACCTTTCCGTAGACAACGAGAAGAATTTTGGATAAGAAAGCTAGGGACAACCTTTCCCTATAGATGTAATGACAATGTCGATAGTGTTGGAAATCTTTCCAGTCCACAGTGTAACAATGTAAATGTGATGGGACTTTTTAACCATACACAGACTACGTAAGCGTAGTCATGGGCATCGGTCTTACAATAAACCTTTAATACACGATGTCTCTTTTGATTCATTACTACCTTACGTAAATCAACAGTTAGGTGTACATCATATTCGCACCAAACTTTACTCTGTCCCTTTTGAAACTTTTAAATAGTCTTCTTGAAAAGGTCAAGGAAAGTCCATTTTTTGATTCCTCGACATCAGAATATAGGCTCGGATCTGTAGTTATGGATATTGCCAATCATAGGCTTTTTAAACCCCCGCGTTTTACTGAAGAAAATGCAGCTAAAACAATCCGTTTTTTCCTTAAACTTCAATATACCAACAAAGGAAGTGACGCGGTTAATATAAGTAATATTCTTAATCACAAAAGGGTCCAGTCTTGTATTCCACCATATTTCAAGTTAAAGACTACACCTTGTATTTCCTACAAATATACATCGACTATTGCTTCCAAACTTTTTAATTACAAGAAAAATTTACAGGGCCTGGATATCGAATATCTGAAACATAATCCTCCATCGTGTTCATGTTCTTCTTCGCCCTATAACTATAGTCCTGCTGGACACGTTATTACTGGTGACGTAAATATAGTTAATAATGAGGACCTTAGATTACTAATTTTAAAAGGTCCTAAATTTAGGGAAACAAGATCCTTCAACTGGCGTAAGAATTTCATAAATATTATGGATTCTGTAGAGGACTACGCCAGGCGATGGGCCAGACATGAAAAAGAAGACCTTGACACTTTGTCAGAATTGATTAAATGTATCAGATGTATGTTAAAATCGCGCATTAAAAGATTGAGAGGCAATATGAAAACCATCTATCCTTCTGTATTCAATAATCCAGAAGTGAAAAAAGAATTAGATAGATTACATGATCAGTACGTACTGGTCCCTGCTGACAAAGCAGGTAACAACATTGTCTTTGTTTGTAAGGCTTATTATATTAAATGTATTTTAGAGGAACTTGGATTTAATTCTACAAGTGGTAATCCAACTTATACTCATAGTTCCCTTTCTACGGAAGAAATTCTTCAAAATCATATGTCAGTTTTGAATATTTTTAATATTCCAAACAACTAAAATGAATTCGAATTACCATATTTATATTGGATTCCGAAACTTCATAAAAATCCTTACAAACAAAGATACATAGCGGGTTCCAGTAAATGTTCAACCAAGCCTCTATCTTTACTCCTCACTAAGATATTAACAGTGGTGAAAGAGAAACTTCAAGAGTACTGTGCAACAATATATTCGAGAAGTGGTGTAAATCAGATGTGGATACTTAAAAATTCCAAGGAACTTTTGGAAAATTTGAAATCACAAGATTTTACCAAAATCAACAGCTTAAAAACTTACGACTTTTCAACTTTATCCACAACCATTCCCCACGATAAATTAAAGTCCAGGCTTTTTGATATCATTGACAGCTGCTTTTTCAATAAAAATGGAACTCGTAAATATACTTACCTTGTCATTGGTCATTTGCAAAATTATTTTGTTAAAAAACATTCTGATTGTACACACAAGTACTCTGAAGTTGACATTAAAAAGATGCTTGAGTTTCTGATTGACAATATCTATGTGGTTTTTGGAGACCAGGTCTTCCAACAATCTATTGGAATTCCTATGGGTACCAATTGCGCCCCGTTGTTAGCAGACCTTTTTTTGTATTCATATGAAGCAGAATTTGTCCAAAATCTTGTACGTGAAAAGAAGAAAACACTTGCTGTGGCGTTCAGCTCGACATTTAGATATATCGACGACGTATTGTCAATTAACAATGGCTATTTTCATTCTTATGTCGATACAATATATCCTGGTGAACTTGAGATAAAAGATACCACAGAGTCTGACACATCTGTTTCATATTTGGATATTTTACTTGAAAAAGACGTTAATGGTAATCTAACAACCAAGCTTTATGAAAAACGTGATGACTTTAACTTTTCAATCGTCAACTTCCCTTACTTATGCAGCAATATACCTTCATCACCTGCATATGGGGTATATATCTCTTAGTTGATTCGATACGCAAGAGAATGCTCTACGTATGTAGAATTTCTAAAACGAGGTAAATTATTGACAAATAAGTTGATGAAACAAGAATATCAGCAGTCTCGTTTAAAGTCATCATTTCGTAAGTTCTATGGTCGATACAATGACCTTGTCAGCAAATACAATTTATCATTGAGTCAAATGCTGACTGACATTTTTGATACTAATTGTTAGACCATTATTTACACACTGAATTGTTGACGGATTTTTCCGTTATTTTCCGATCATGACAAGGAGCACACGGCGGGTGTGACCGGTCGGCAGGGGATGCTCACTCCTCCATGGCACCTGATCCCACCTCTGATGTTTGGAGGTCCGTGTTTGCTCTGCTCCTATTTTGTATTGTATAATGGACTTTTGAGCTTGAATACTGTTCGTTATCTCCATATATTTCATGGTACAAGTAGATACTTGGAACACAAAGTTTATCTTTTACAAGAGTGCAACACAGTCGGAGATAAAAAATAAACTTAATGCACAGTATTGGGATAGAATTATATAACACGTTTAATGGAATACTTCAGGCCTATTACGAGGGAAGGCTGAAATAGAACAACAAAGCTCAGGTTAGTTTCAGAAATTAAAAAAAATGATGTATATGTATATATCCTTTCCTTTTCGATTCTGTTTGATTAAATTCTATTAAAGGTCTGTAAACAAAGTATTTCTGGGAGAAGAATATCCAAATTTCACATAAATACGATTTTCATCCTGTAGCATAGTTTAACAAATCATGTAATTTTACAAAAGGTGTAAAACGGAGTTTTCTTTACGTTTACATTATCAGCTGAATTGCAGTATATTCCGTATCTTTTTACATGTTGCCTTGACTATAGATTCCCCTTACATTTCATGATCACGCCTCAAATATGCAATCAACGGTTAATCCTTCAAACAAAGATACACAGTGGGTTTTAATAAATATTCTACGAAGTCTCTTTTTTACTCTTCACAAAAATATAAAACGTACAGTACAACAACACATTTGAATGGTGGTGTAAATCAGATGTGGATATAGGTAAACACAAATGGAACTTAAAAAAATTGAAATCACAATATTTAACCTTAATCAATAGCAATAAAACGTACGAGTTTTCAACACTTCATTCAATGAAAAAGGTAAACATAAGGAACAGAGATCGGTCTTAGAAAATCTACAAACAAATTTGTTCAACCATTCCACTCATAAATTAAAAACCAGGCTTTTTGAGATCATAGACAACGTCTTCATAAAAAAAAATTGAACTTGTAAATTTTTTACACCCTGTCACTAGCCATTTGCAAACTTATTTTGTTAAAAAAAAAAGATTCTTAACACAAAAACTTGAAGGTTGATATTAAAATGGTCTTTGACTTTCTCATTTACAATATCTATGTTATCTTTGGAAACAGTTCTTTAAATAATCCGTTGGAATTTTTATGGGTTCCAATTCTACCCTGATATCAATTGACCTGTTTTTTCTATTCTGATGAAGCAGAATTTATTCAGAAACTTCTAAAAAAAAATTTCCGTGGCCTTTAATTTGACATTTAAATACATCAATGACGTTTTATCACTTAACAATATCTATTTTCATTCCTGCATTGATTTGATGTGTCGCAGTGAACTCAAAATAAAGACATTACAGAATCTAACACATTTGTTTCATATATGAGAGTTTTCCTAAGAAAAAAAAACAATGATGACAAACTAACACCTAAACCTGTTGCCTACAACTTTTCTGTCGTCATCTTCCCTTATCCATTATTACCTGCATATGGATTTTTTTGTCGCTCAGTTAATTTGATATGCAAGAGTATGTCCTAAGTAAGATCAATTTCTAAATCGAGACAGGCTTCTGACTAATACGTTACTGACTAATGAATCAAGGATATCAACAGTCTCGTTTAAATTAGCATTTTGCAACTTCTATGGTTGATACAATGACCTTGATTGCAAATTTGCTTTATCCTTTGGTCGAATGTTGACAGACATCTTACACATATAATCATTTTAGGCCATTATTAATTAGCTTAATTGTGAGTAGGATTGAGCTAAAATTGTAGATCTAAATAATATAATTTAATCTCTTTAAAAAAATTTTTGATGAAGTTCATAAAAGAAATATTAAAATCATTTGAAACCAATCGCTTTGATTCATAAACATATAAAAATATTGGTTATCTATTGCATCTGCGAGTTATAATTTATGGACAGAACACAGATCGATATTTTTCGGGTAATATTTCCTCCATCAAATGCTTCTGAAGATGACACATTGTTATATGATTCATTGTAAAATACATGTTGTAGATTACCTTTCACATTATCATTTTCAAAGTTCTGTTTAAAGTTATATTATTAGAATTTTCATAATGTAAATTTTCAGGATGCTTAATACGTAAACTTTGTGCTTAAATCTGATTGATTTCAGCAGATTCTGTTCCTACCGAATGATGGGAAAAGGCTTCAGCACTCAGTGTAAAGCCCGACAGTGTTCCCAATGTCAGCAGATGACCGAATACTACTGTAACACTTGTAAAAATGACCTGTGTCTGCAATGCAAAGAAAAACATGTAGTTAATTTGGATAGTATATATCATGATGTTGTGATTTACCGTGAGAAATATTACGGCACACCAAAACTAGAGACATGTGTGAGACACCCAGAGAGAATTTATGAAATGTTCTGTCATTCATGTCAACTTCCAGTTTGTTTTCAGTGTATAGAACACAGAAAACACAAGATACAGGACATTAAATCGGCATATAAAACAAACAGACTACAACACAGAGAAATCATTCACAAAATCAGAAGTGAAATTCTCTATAATAACTGGGTTTACTTGACAGTAATCAAAACTGACATTAAAAACATTCACACAGGAATATCAAACCATCATTCAGAGATGTCAAGAAAAGGCCAGAAACTAAAGAATTTCATTGACACTGAGATATGTGATGTTAAAATTAGACATAAAAATTTTATTAATAAATTACATGAGCAGAAGAGGAACACTAACAGACTCCTTTCCAGAACACAGAACTATGAACACAGATTTGAACAATCATTAAACAGACAGGTAAAATTCCTCTTATTTCTAAAGAAAACCCGTTTACCCAGCACAAAAGACACTCCCAATCTTATACAACATACTCTGCTCTTCCTGGCTGAGGAAACCAAAATTGGAAATATCATTAACTTACTGAGCGAAATACAAATTATAGAGACAGGAAAAAGACAGTTAAGAAATGAATGTCTTCTGAAACTGATGTCTACCCCCGTGTTACAAAGATCTTTGACAGTAACAGGTGTAATTGATGTTAGACACATTTCATGTGTGACGTCAGACCTGGTATGGATAGTAACAATCTCATATTGACAAACACAGCAGGTGAGAGACTACTTCAATTGAGGGATATAAGTGAAGGATATGGGGCACATACATTCAACGTTACACGAGGGCTTATCTATATAGACAATGTCTGTAATATTAACAATTTATCTACCGATATGAGAACAAAGTCTACATTGCTAAAGAGAACAGGACCATACATGCCACTTTGTGTCTACTGCTCTCCCTCCAATGGAGAACTACTGGTAGGAATGTGCAGAAGTGATCTACCTACATGGACAGCAAAGGTAACACGGTATAACCGCATTGGGCAACATATACAGACAATACAACACAAAAATACAGGGCACGAACTGTACAGTTATCCTGTGTATATCACAAAGAACCGCAATGGAGATGTTTTTGTGTCTGACTTATGCTTCGTAGTGGTGACAGATCGTGTGGGGAAACATCGCTTTTCCTACACAGGACACCCATCAGGATCATGGCTTAGTCCACAAGGAATCTGTACCGACACGCTGTCACACATTCTGGTGTGTGATGGTTACACTGACACGGTACAGATAATTGACAAGGATGGGACTTTTCTATCACTGATACAGACACAACATCACGGGATAGAAATACCTTGTAGCCTGAGTTATGATGGCATAATACATCAACTCTGGGTAGGATCATTGAACAACAACAGAGTGTGTGTATATAGACATATAAATAAACGAGACTATTCTACAGGTCGTTTTATTTAGTTGATTAGATATTAGTATACACAAATATACTAACAGGACTATCGGACAATCCATGCTCAAATGAATTACAGTTTTCACTTTTGTTACGTATCTCTTAGATGTATTAATACACGTATTTGCTGAAATATGGTTTCTACCTTGTGTTTAGTAGAAATTGCAATTTTACATACTCAGTACTTCATTGTTATTTCCGTAGAATATGTCTGTGAAAATTATACCATATCAACGATATCGTATGGATATCGAATCATGATTTTGAATTGATTATGGTTACATCCCTCAATACTGTTTTTTTAAATATGCGAGTTACTCGAATACTATTATTTTAGGAAGATTACTCTAATGTTAATATTGTTTGTTCGTTGTTTAAGGTCCCTCTTGAGAATTTTCACTCATATGGAGACGCCACCACTTGCCGGTGGAGAGCTGCAAATTTTGACCTATACTCGGCACTCAAGGCCATTGAGAAGTGAGGGATCTTTTTCGTGCCAGCATCTACTGCGACACGGGACCTCGGCTTATACGGTCTCATCCGAAGGACCGGTCACCACGGCCCACAGTGGGATTCGAACGTGTTGATATTGTCAGTATTGACGAAATAACTTTGATATGGAATCATGAGTTGGATTACCCCTCTGTAAAATGAAATTTGAGTTCCTCTAAAGCACAACTATAATAATGAGCCTTATAAATAAAGACAATGTTGTTACTTGCTTTGTCAGCTGGGACAAATACATATTGATCATGTAATCTGTCTTATTCCTCAGTCACTTCTGATTTGCTGAATACAGAAAGATAATTTTTTTTATATTGACTCTAAGCTGTTGAAGACGAGATTTCAATATCTACCTAATATTTTTAATCAATTCAGACAAAGTTTCAAGGTCTTCTTTTATATGTTTAGCCCATCGTCTTGCTTTATCTATTATTTATCATATTTATTAAATGTCGCCAGTTGAATGATCGGTGTTCTCTCAAATTTTTCCCCTTTAAAATAAGTGGTTTTAGGTCCCCATTGTTATCTATATTCACATCGCCAGTGATAACGTTTCCAGCGGGACTTGATTGGGAGAACGACAGCAACACGTCGAAAGATAATTTTAAGATGTTCGATATCTAGTCACTGTGTAGTTTTCTTGTAATTTAAAGGTTTGGAAGCAAGATCCATGAATATTTATAAGAAACTCAAGATGTCGAATTCACTTTAAAATATGGTGGAATACAAAAATAGACCTTTTTGTGACTAAGAATATATTACTGATGCTTACGGCGTCAATTCCTTTTATCAGCAAATTTTAGTTTTAGGAGCAGACAAGTTTTTTTTTGAGAATTATTGTCTTCCTTGTCGGTGAACGAGAATCGGAAATGGGGTTGCAGATCAGGAAAGAACGTTCTACCAGTGGGCTATCGTAACCGGTCGTTGCTCAAGAAGTCTGTTATTTAATGATTCACCTTTCAAAGTTTAAAAAACTGACACATTGCCATTTCCAAGTCAAACAAACTGCAAAATGGTCATGTAAGTTTGAAAGAGTTTGCCAGAGTTGTCACTGAGGTGCAAAAATGTTGAATCTTTAAAAAATTACTGTAATATCACTAATTATCGTGGAGGTAATTTTTCGAAGTTTGAGGAAAATATATTGATATGTGGGGATTTGATTTCGTGGTTGGAGGTGTTGAGAAGTAATGCGTATTAAATTTTACATTTAGTGCTGGACTCGAATTTGTCGGTCTCTCCATACCTCGAAAACAACAAAAATTAAACCCCCACGAAAATTAGCGATTTCACAATATGACATTTTAAATGGATGAATGTTATGCGATGAAAATGTTTTATCAAATGATTGAAAAAGAAAAGCTTGGTAAACAAACAACGTAAGAGAAAGTCTGTCGTAAAGTTAACTAGTGCTAATTGTAACGGGAACCGTTACAGATGTTCCCCAAACGGCTCCCCAATCCCTTATGATGCCCCATTCCCTACAAGCTTCAATAAATTAGACAATACTTTTGTAATATAGATGGACACTTTATTTTTAAGGGGATTTCATTGGAAAACTACTCCTATATAGACATATGGGTATTAGCCAGTCAAATTTCAGCACATGTGCTTGCACATATTTTCTACATTTTTCACATTAATTTTCTTACAGTGTCTCACAATACATACATTTGTGTTAAATATTAAAGAATTTCATTGAAAAATAAGAGAGATGTTACCCTTTAAGTATTAGCCAATCAGAATTCAGCATACGCGCATGCATGGCCTTGCTTTCAATTTTGATAGTATCATAATGGAGGAGCTTTATGTGCCTATCCATGTCGTAAATTTCATCCTGTTTTGTTGAAAACCAAGGGAGTTATAGACATTTAAAGTTTCAACCAATCAGATTGCAGCATACCTGCATGCGCGTGTTTTCAAGAAATTTCCGATAAAACATGTTGTAGCACCTTATAATATATACTTATATACTAAATTTCAAAGTATTTTGTCAAAAAACAAGGAAATTATTGAGATTTTTGTATCAGCCAATCAGAGAAGAGCGCACGTGCATGCGCGTGAGTTCACGCTAATTTGGCCATTTTATCTTGTCTAGACTACTAATGTATCTTTATATTTTGAGTTTCAAAGCAATTCATCAAGAAATATAAAAGTTACGGCTTCATTAAGTATATCAGTCATTTCACTCATTGCACGCGCGCGCACGTGCATGCATGTGCGCGCAAAATGACCTTCGTTCCGAACACCTACACAACATGCCTATTAACTCTAAAAAGGTTTCATGTCAATCGGATGAGTGGTTCTATGAGAACACTCCCGGACAAAAAAGTACCGGAGAAGAAAGTAGAAAAAAAGAATAATAATAATAATAATAACTAGATGAGATCTCGTTGCGAGCAACGAGTGGGTCTTCCGTCCGATTTTTGATAAGATGAGATAAAAATTTGACTGAGATTTTCGTTCAAATATAATGATATAAATAAATTGTTAAGACGAACAATTTTGCTTTAATAATGTTTAACAAAATATTGATCATTAAAGGGTTATAGATTAAAGATTTTCGGCCCTTCTTGGCCCCTAATGTGAGAGGTCAGCCCCTTCTTTGCTCTCATGATTTTGAACACTTTTTGTTCAACAACTAGTCAGAAATTCTTTTTTGTTTTCGGGATATATGCAAAAGAAATATTAAGGTCCGGCCCTTCAAGTCCTAAATGGAGACGTTTAGCAAAAATTGAAAGAGTGCATATTGTTCAGAATATTATTTTGATCGTCTTTTGTTCAATACTGTTTATCAAAATATTCTTCCTTTTCGAGATATATTGTGCCAAAGATTATGCAATCTGGCCCCCTAAAGACCCCTTACTGCGTAATATATAATATCCAGATCATGTTATTTAGATAAAGTGTGTGAAGATGTACTATTTCGCTTCAGTAATATATTACAAAATATTGATCATTAAAGAGTTATTGATTGTATACTTTCGGCCCCTCTCAGCCCCTTATTTAATGGGTCAGACCCTTTTCCTTGATATCACCTTAAAGCTCTCATGATTTTGAACACTTTCTGTTTAACAACTATTCAGAAATTCTTTTTCGTTTCCGAGGTATATGCAAAAGATATATTTAGGGGCCAGTCCTTCAACTCCTTAATGGGGACGTTTAGCAAAAATCAAAAGGTTAAATATTGTTTAGAACATTATTTTGAACATCTTTTATTCAATATTGCTTATCGAAATATTTCCTACTTTTGAGATCTAAGTCGTCAAAGATTTAGCATTCTGGCCCCTTATGGCCCCTAATTATGTAACATATGATGTGAATATCATAATATATAGTTGTGAATTGTTGAGATAAACATTTTTGCTTCAGTAATGCATTACAAAATATTGATCGTTAAAGAGTTATTGTTCAAAGACTTTCGGCCCCTCTCAGCCCCTATTTTGAGTTGCCAGCCCCTTTTTCTTCATATCACTTTACAGCTTTCGTGATTTTGAACACTTTTTGTTCAACAACTACTCAGAAATTCTTTTTCGTTTCTGAGATATTTGCAAAGGAAGTATTTAGGGGCCGGCCCTTCAACTCCTTAATGGGGACGTTTAGCAAAAAATGAAAGGTTGCATATTGTTAAGAACATTATTTTGAACATCTTTTATTCAATATTGCTTATCAAAATATTTCCCACTTTTGAGATATAAAGCGTCAAAGATTTAGCATTCTGGCCCCTTATGGCCCCTAATTATGAAACATATGATGTGAATATCATAATATATAGTTGTAAATTGTTGAGATGAACATTTTTGCTTCAGTAATGCATTACAAAATATTGATCGTTAAAGAGTTATTGTTCAAAGACTTTCGGCCCCTCTCAGCCCCTTTTTTGAGTTGCCAGCCCCTTTTTCTTCATATCACTTTAAAGCTCTCATGATTTTGAACACTTTTTGTTCAACAAGTATTCAGAAATTCTTTTTCGTTTCTGAGATATTTGCAAAGGAAGTATTTAGGGGCCGGCCCTTCAACTCCTTAATGGGGACGTTTAGCAAAAAATGAAAGATTGCATATTGTTTAGAACATTATTTTGAACATCTTTTATTCAATATTGCTTATCAAAATATTTCCCACTTTCGAGATATAGAGTGCCAAAGATTTCGCATTCTGGCCCCTTATGGCCCCTAATTATGTAACATATGATGTGAATATCATAATATATAGTTGTAAATTGTTAAGATGAACATTTTTGCTTCAGTAATGCATTACAAAATATTGATCGTTAAGGAGTTATTGTTCAAAGACTTTCGGCCCCTCTCAGCCCCTTTTTTGAGTTGCCAGCCCCTTTTTCTTCATATCACTTTAAAGCTCTCATGATTTTGAACACTTTCTGTTCAACAACTATTCAGAAATTCTTTTTCGTTTCCGATGTATATGCAAAAGATATATTTAGGGGCCAGCCCTTCAACTCCTTAATGGGGACGTTTAGCAAAAATCAAAAGGTTAAATATTGTTTAGAACATTATTTTGAACATCTTTTATTCAATATTGCTTATCAAAATATTTCCCACTTTCGAGATATAGAGTGCCAAAGATTTCGCATTCTGGCCCCTTATGGACCTTAATTATGTAATATATGATGTATATATCATAATATATAGTTGTAAATTGTTAAGATAAACATTTTTGCTTCAGTAATGTATACCAAAATATTGATCGTTAAAGAGTTATTGATTTAATACTTTTGGCCCCTCTCGGCCCCTATCATGACAAGTCAGCCCTTTTTTCTTGATATCATATTAAAGATGTTGTCATTCTGCACAAATATTGTTCAGTATGTTTTTACAAAATAATTATATTTTAAAAGATATGATACAAAATGTCTCAAAAATTAACTCATGATTCGTGTCCTAAATTTTGACCCCTACCGAGCTTCCATACTAGGCACTTCCGGAAAATATCTAAACCCAGGTGCAATATGGCAACATGTCCTCTATCATCACTGAAAATTTCAGCGATCTAGCTTAAACCGTTTTTGAGTTCCATCGCAGACAAGGAGGTCCTCTAAATTTTGATAAAAGGGCGATAACTCCGGACCGGAAGTGAATTTCTAAAAATTGTTTAGCCGGAATTAACTTCAGATAACCTAGCAACAATCCTGAAAATCTGAAGCAAATCCATCGATCCATCTCCGAGAAATCGTCTGCACAAAATTTATGCAGAAAAAAAGAATAATAATAATAACTAGATGAGATCTCGTTGCGAGCAACGAGTGGGTCTTCCGTCCGATTTTTTTGATAAGATGAGATACGAATTGGACTGAGATTTTCGTTCATAATATATAAATAGTGAAAACGTACAATTTGCTTCAGTTATGTTTAACAAAATTTTGATCATTATGGCACCAAAAAACAAAATATTTGATGAAGATTTTAAAAATATTTATAGCAGCAGATCATGAAGATGAACATTACTGTAAAAGGGTTATAGATGAAAGACTTTTAGCCCCTTTGAGCCCCTAATTTCAGGGGTCTTCATATCACATGAAAGGTCTTGTAATTCTGAAGACTTTTCGTTCAACAACTATTCAGTTTTCGAGATATGCAGACTTGAAATACATAGGGGCCGTCCCTTTAAGTCCTTATAGGGGCTGTTTAGGAAAAATTCAAAGGATGCACATTGTTCAGATCATCATTCTAAACAACTTTTGTTCAATATTGCTTTTCAAAATGTTTCCCCTTTTCGAGATATAAAGCTTCAAAGATTAAGCATTCTGGCCCCTTATGGCCCCTAATAACGTAATATTTGAAGAAAATTTTAAGACATATAGTTGCAGATTGTGAAGATGAACATTTTTGCTTCAATAATTAATATCAAAATATTTAACGTTAAGGAGTTATAGATGAAAGACTTTTGGCCCCTCTGATCCCCTAATTTCAGGGGTCAGCCCCTTTTTCTTGATATCACTTGAAAGGTCTTGTAATTCTGAAGACTTTTTGTTCAACAACTATTCAGAAGTTTCGATTCGTTTTCGAGATATGTAGACTTGAAATATTTAGGGGCCGTCCCTTTAAATCCTTATAGGGGCTGTTTAGGAAAAATTCAAAGGATGCACATTGTTCAGATCATCACTCTAAACAACTTTTGTTCAATATTGCTTTTCAAAATGTTTCCCCTTTTCGAGATATAAAGCTTCAAAGATTAAGCATTCTGGCCCCTTATGGCCCCTAATAACGTAATATTTGAAGAAAATTTTAAGACATATAGTTGCAGATTGTGAAGATAAACATTTTTGCTTCAATAATTAATATCAAAATATTTAACGTTAAGGAGTTATAGATGAAAGACTTTTGGCCCCTCTGAACCCCTAATTTGAAGGGTCAGCCCCTTTTTCTTGATATCACTTGAAAGGTCTTGTAATTCTGAAGACTTTTTGTTCAACAACTATTCAGAAGTTTCGTTTCGTTTTCGAGATATGTGGACTTGAAATATTTAGGGGCCGTCCCTTTAAGTCCTTATAGGGGCTGTTTAGGAAAAATTCAAAGGATGCACATTGTTCAAATCATCATTCTAAACAACTTTTGTTCAATATTGCTTTTCAAAATGTTTCCCCTTCTTGAGATATAAAGCGTCAAAGATTTAGCATTCTGGCTCCTTATGGACCCTACTTACGTAATATTTGAAGAAAATTTTAAGATATATAGTTGCAGATTGTTAAGATAAACAGTTTTGCTTCAATATTTAATAACAAAATATTTAACGTTAAGGAGTTATAGATGAAAGACTTTTGGCCTCTCTGAGCCCCTAATTTGAGGGGTCAGCCCCTTTTTCTTGATATCACATGAAAGGTCTTGTAATTCTGAAGACTTTTTGTTCAACAACTATTCAGAAGTTTCGTTTCGTTTTCGAGATATGTAGACTTGAAATATTTAGGGGCCGTCCCTTTAAGTCCTTATAGGGGCTGTTTAGGAAAAATTCAAAGGATGCACATTGTTCAAATCATCATTCTAAACAACTTTTGTTCAATATTGCTTTTCAAAATGTTTCCTCTTTTCGAGATATAAAGCTTCAAAGATTAAGCATTCTGGCCCCTTGTGGCCCTTATTTATGTAACATATGACGTAAAAATCATAATACATAGTTGAAGTTTGTTATGATAAATAATTTTGCTTCAGTAATGCATACAAAAATATTGCTTGTTTAAGAGTTATCGATTAAAGACTTTCGGCCCCTATTGGCCCCTAATGTGATGAGTCAGCCCTTTTTCCTTGATATCATGTTACAAATCTTTTTATTCTGCACAAATATTGTTCAATATGTTTTAACAAAATAATTATACTTTAAAAGATATGACACAAAATGTCTCAAAAATTCACTCGTGATTCGTGTCCTAAATTTCGACCCCTACCGAGCTTCCATACTAGGCACTTCCGGAAAATATCTAAACCCAGGTGCAATATGGCAACATGTCCTCTATCATCACTGAAAATTTCAGCGCTCTAGCTTAAACCGTTTTTGAGTTCCATCGCAGACAAGGAGGTCCTCTGAATTTTAATAAAAGGGCGATAACTTCCGACCGGAAGTGATTTTCAAAAAACGATATTGCCGGAATAAACTTCAGATGTCAACGCATCTACCATGAAAATTTGAATAAAATCGAACGAGCCATCTCCGAGAAATCTTCTGCACAAATTTTGTAAAGAAAAAAAAGAATAATAACTAGATGCGATCTCGTTGCGAGCAACGAGTGGGTCTTCCGTCCAATTTTCGATAAGATGAGATAAGAATTTGACTGAGATTTTCGTTAAAAAATAGTTATATAAATAAATTGTTAAGACAAACAATTTCCCTTCAGTAATGTGTAACAAAATATTGATCAATAAAAAGTTATAGATTAAACACTTCCGGCCCGTCTTGGCCCCTTACATGAATGATCAGCCCCTTTTTCTTGATATCATCTTAAAGCTCTCATGATTTTGAACACTTTTTGTTCAACAACTAGTCAGAAATTCTTTTTCGTTTCTGAGATATTTGCAAAAGAAGTATTTAGGGGCTGGCCCTTCAACTCCTAAAAGGGGACGTTAAGCAAAAAATGAAAGGTTGCACATTGTTTAGAACATTATTTTGAACATCTTTTGTTCAATATTGCTTATCAAAATATTTCCCACTTTTGAGATATAAAGCGTCAAAGATTTAGCATTCTGGCTCCTTATAGCCCCTAATTATATAACATATGATGTGAATATCATAATATATAGTTGTAAATTGTTGAGATAAACATTTTTGCTTCAGTAATGCATTACAAAATATTGATCGTTAAAGAGTTATTGTTCAAAGACTTTTGGCCCCTCTCAGCCCCTATTTTGAGGGGCCAACCCCTTTTTCTTCTCATCACTTTAAAGCTCTCATGATTTTGAACACTTTTTGTTCAACAACTAGTCAGAAATTCTTTTTCGTTTCTGAGATATTTGCAAAAGAAGTATTTAGGGGCCAGCCCTTCAACTCCTTAAGGGGGACGTTAAGCAAAAAATGAAAGGTTGCATATTGTTAAGAACATTATTTTGAACATCTTTTGTTCAATATTGCTTATCAAATTATTTCCCACTTTTGAGATATAAAGCGTCAAAGATTTAGCATTCTGGCCCCTTCTGGCCCCTAATTATGTAACATATGATATAAATATCATAATATATAGTTGTAAATTGTTGAGATAAACATTTTTGCTTCAGTAATGTATACCAAAATATTGATCGTTTAAGAGTTATTGATTAAAGACTTTTGGCCCCTCTCGGCCCCTAATATGATAGGTCAGCCCTTTTTTCTTGATATCATATTAAAGATCTTGTCATTCTGCACAAATTATGTTCAGTATCTTTTAACAAAATAATTATATTTTAAAAGATATGACACAAAATGTCTCAAAAATTCACTCATGATTCGTGTCCTAAATTTTGACCCCTACCGAGCTTCCATACTAGGCACTTCCGGAAAATATCTAAACCCAGGTGCAAAATGGCAACATGTCTTCTATCATCACTGAAAATTTCAGCACTCTAGCTTAAGCCGTTTTTGAGTTCCATCGCAGACAAGGAGGTCCCCTAAATTTTGATAAAAGGGAGATAACTTCCGACCGGAAGTAAAAATCCCTCAACGGAATTGCCGGAATTAACTTCAGATGTCAACGCATCTACCATGAAAATTTGAATGAAATTGATCCAGCCATCTCCGAGAAATCGTCTGCACAAAATTTGTAAGAAGAAAAAAGAATAAAAATAATAATAACTAGATGCGATCTCGTTGCGAGCAACGAGTGGGTCTTCCGTCCGATTTTTGATAAGATGAGATCAGAATTTGACTGAGATTTTTTTTTCAAATATAATGATAAAAATAAATTGTTAAGACGAAAATTTTTCTTCAGTAGTGTGTATTAAAATATTGATCATTGGAGAGTTATAGATTAAAGACTTTCGGCCCGTCCTGGCCCCTATTTTGAGGGGCCAGTCCTTTTTTCTTGGTATCTTCTTATAGCTCTCATGATTTTGAACATTTTTGTTAAACAACTATTCTGACATTCTTTTTCGCTTCCGACATATATGCAAAAGAAATATTTAGGGGCTGGCCCTTCAACTCCTTAATGGGGGCGTTTAGCAAAAATGAAAAGGTTACATATTGTTTAAAACCTTATTTTGAACATCTTTTATTCAACACTGCTTATCAAAATATTTCCCAATTTCGGGATATAGAGTGCCAAAGATTTGTTATTCTGGCCCCTTGTGGCCCCTAATTATGTAACATATGATGTGAATATCATAATATATAGTTGTAAATTGTTGAGATAAACATGTTTGCTTCAGTAATGAATTACAAAATATTGAGCATTAAAGAGTTATTCATCAAAGACTATCGGCCCCTCTCAGCCCCTATTTTGAGGGGCCAGTCCCTTTTTCTTCATATCACTTTGAAGCTCGTATGATTTTGAACATTTTTTGTTCAACAACTATTCAGAAATTCTTTTTCGTTTCCCAGATATTTGCAAAAGAAGCATTTAAGGGCCGGCCCTTTAACTCCTTATTGGGGATGTTAAGCAAAAAATGAAAGGTTGCATATTGTTCAGAACATTATTTGAACATCTTTTGTTCAGTATTGCATATCAAAATATTTCACACTTTTGAGATATATAGCGTTAAAGATTTTACATTTTGGCCCCTTATGACCCCTAATTATATAATATATAAAGTGATTATCATAATATGTAGTTGTAAATCGTTAATATTAACATTTTTGCTTCAGTAATGCATTATAAAATATTGATCGTTAACGAGTTATTGATAAAAGACTTTCGGTCCCTCTCGGCCCTTATTTTGAGGGGCCAGCCCATTTTTCTTCATACCACTTTAAAGCTCTTATGATTTTGAACACTTTTTGTTCAAACACTATTCAGAAATTCTTTTTCGTTTCCGAGATATTAGCAAAAGAAGTATTTAGGGGCCGGCCCTTTAACTCCTTAATGGGGACGTTTAGAGAAAAATGAAACGTTGTATATTGTTTAGAACATTATTTTGAACACCTTTTGTTCAATATTGCTTATCAAAATATTTCCCACTTTTGAAATATAAAGCGTCAAAGATTTTGCATTCTGGCCCCTAATGGCCCCTAATTATGTAACATATGATGTGAATATTATAATATATAGTTGTAAATTGTTGAGATAAACACTTTTGCTTCAGTAATGCATTACAAAATTTTGATCGTTAAAGAGCTATTGACTAAAGACTTTCGGCCCCACTCGGCCCCTAATGTGATGAGTCAGCCCTTTTTCTTTGATATCATATAAAAGATCTTGTAATTCTACACAATTTCTATTCAATATGTTTTTAGAAAATCTCCATAGTTTTAGAGATATGATAAAAAATGTCTCGAACATTCACTCCTGATTCATGTCCTAAATTTCGACCCCTACCGAGCTTCCATACTAGGTATTTCCAGAAAATTTGAAAACCCAGGTGCAAAACTTCAACATGTCGTCTATAATCGCTGAAAATTTCAGCGCTCTAGCTTTTGCCGTTTTTTAGTTTTTGTGTCGACAAAATAGTTATCTGAAAATCGATTAAAGGGCGATAACTTCCGACCGGAAGTGAATTTTAAGGATTTGAACAAAAAAGGATCATCTTCAGATCAAAAGGCATTACCCCTGAAAATTTCATAAAAATCGATCGAAGCGTTTGCGAGATATCTTCTGCACAAAAATTGTAAAGAAAAAGTGGAATAATAATAATAATAAAAGTGAAAAAGAAACAATACAATAATAGAAGGGTCTTCCGTTGGAGACGGAAGACCCTAATAATAAAGGTAAAAAAGAAACCGAAGAATAATAGAAGGGTCTTCCGCTGAAGACGGAAGACCCTAATAAAGGTAAAAAAGAAACCGAAGAATAATAGAAGGGTCTTCCGCTGAAGACGGAAGACCCTAATAATAATAATAATAATAATAAAGGTAAAAAAAGAAACCTAAGAATAATAGAAGGGTCTTCCGCTGTAGACGGAAGACCCTAATAACTAGAACATCATTCTAAACAACTTTTGTTCAATATTGCTTTTCAAAATGTTTCCCCTTTTCGAGATATAAAGC
The DNA here is from genome assembly GCF_033153115.1 of Saccostrea echinata. Lineage (NCBI taxonomy): Eukaryota > Metazoa > Mollusca > Bivalvia > Ostreida > Ostreidae > Saccostrea > Saccostrea echinata. Next base: position 529,509 of record NW_026889778.1, read on the forward strand.
GTCAAAGATTAAGCATTCTGGCCCCTTATGGCCCCTAGTTACGTAATATTTGAAGAAAATTTTAAGATATATAGTTGCAGATTGTAAAGATGAACATTTTTGCTTCAATAATTAATATCAAAATATTTAACGTTAAAGAGTTATAGATGAAAGACTTTTGGCCCCTCTGGGCCCTTATTTGAGGGCTTAGCCCCTTTTTCTTGATATCACTTGAAAGGTCTTGTAATTCTGAAGACTTTTTGTTCAACAACTATTCAGAAGTTTCGTTTCGTTTTCGAGATATGTAGACTTGAAATATTTAGGGGCCGTCCCTTTAAGTCCTTATAGGGGCTGTTTAGGAAAAATTCAAAGGATGCACATTGTTCAGATCATCATTCTAAACAACTTTTGTTCAATATTGTTTTTCAAAATGTTTCCACTTTTCGAGATAAAAAGCGTCAAAGATTAAGCATTCTGGCCCCTTGTGGCCCTTATTTATGTAACATATGACGTAAAAATCATAATATATAGTTGTAGTTTGTTAAGATAAATAATTTTTCTTCAGTAATGTATACAAAAATATTGCTTGTTTAAGAGTTATCGATTAAATACTTTCGGCCCCTATCGGCCCCTAATGTGATAAGTCAGCCCTTTTTTCTTGATATCATGTTACAGATCTTGTCATTCTGCACAAATTTTGTTCAATATGTTTTAACAAAATAATTATACTTTAAAAGATATGATACAAAATGTCTCAAAAATTTACTCATGATTCGTGTCCTAAATTTCGACCCCTACCGAGCTTCCATACTAGGCACTTCCGGAAAATATCTAAACCCAGGTGCATAATGGCAACATGTCCTCTATCATCACTGAAAATTTCAGCGCTCTAGCTTAAGCCGTTTTTGAGTTCCATCCCAGACAAGGAGGTCCTCTGAATTTTAATAAAAGGGAGATAACTTCCGACCGGAAGTGATTTTCAAAAAACGATATTGCCGGAATTAACTTCAGATGTCAACTCATCTACCATGAAAATTTGAATGAAATCGAACGAGCCATCTCCGAGAAATCTTCTCCACAAATTTTGTAAAGAAAAAAAAGAATAATAGATGCGATCTCGTTGCGAGCAACGAGTGGGTCTTCCGTCCAATTTTCGATAAGATGAGATAAGAATTTGACTGAGATTTTCGTTAAAAAATAGTTATATAAATAAATTGTTAAGACAAACAATTTCCCTTCAGTAATGTGTAACAAAATATTGATCAATAAAAAGTTATAGATTAAACACTTCCGGCCCATCTTGGCCCCTTACATGAATGATCAGCCCCTTTTTCTTGATATCATCTTAAAGTTCTCATGATTTTGAACACTCTTTGTTCAACAACTATTCAGAAATTCTTTTTCGTTTCCGAGATATATGCAAAAGAAATATTAAGGGGCGGCCCTTTAAGTCCTAAACGGGGACGTCTAGCAAAAATTGAATGATTGCATATTATTAAGAATATTATTTTGAACGTCTTTTGTTAAAATATTGGTTATCAAAATATTCTTCCTGTTCAAGATTTATTGCGCCAAAGATTATACAATCTGACCCCTAATTATCCCTTATTGCATAAGATATGACGTAAACACCATGTTATATAGCTAAAGAGTGTGAAGATGAACTATTTCGCTTCAGTAATATATTACAAAATATTGATCATTAAATAGTTATTGATTTAAGACTTTCGGCCCCTCTCGGCCCCTATTTTGAGGGGCCAACCCCTTTTTCTTCATACCACTTTAAAGCTCTTATGGTTATGAACACTTTTTGTTCAAAAAACTATTCAGAAATTCTTTTTCGTTTCCGAGATATATGCAAAAGATATATTTAGGGGTCAGCCCTTCACCTCCTAAATGGGGACGTTTAGCAAAAATCGAAAGGTTACTTACTGTTTAGAACATTATTTTGAACATCTTTTATTCTATATTGCTTATCAAAACATTTCCCACTTTCGAGATATAAAGTGCCAAAGATTTGGACTTCTGGACCCTTAGGGCCCCTAATAATGTAACATGTGATGTGAATATCATAATATATAGTTGTAAATTGTTAAGATAAACATTTTTGCTTCAGTAATGAATTGCAAAATATTGATTGTTAAAAAGTTATTGATTAAACAATTTTGGCCCCGCTCGGCCCCTATTTTGAGGGGCTAGCCCCTTTTTCTTCATACCACTTTAAAGTTCCTATGATTTTGAACACTTTTTGTTCAACAACTATTCAGAAATTCTTTTTCGTTTCCGAGCTATATGCAAAAGATATAATTAGGGGCCAGCCCTTCAACTTCTTAATGGGGACGTCTAGCAAAAATCGAAAGTTTAGATATTGTTTAGAACATTATTTTGAACATCTTTTATTCAGTATTGCTTATCAAAATATTTCCCACTTTCGAGATATAGAGTGCCAATGATCTGGCATTCTGGCCCCTTATGACCCCTTATTATATAACATATGACATAAATTTTATAATATATAGTTGTAAATTGTTCAGATAAACATTTTTGCTTCAGAAATGAATTGCAAAATATTGATCATGAAAAAGATATTGATTATACACTTTTGGCCCCTCTCGGCCCCTATTTTGAGGGGCCAGTCCCTTTTTCTTCATACCATTTTAAAGCCCTTATGATTTTGAACACTTTTTGTTCAACAACTATTCAGAAATTCTTTTTCGTTTCCGAGCTATATGCAAAAGATATATTTATGGGCCAGCCCTTCAACTCCTTAATGGGGACGTTTAGCAAAAATCGAAAGTTTAGATATTGTTTAGAACATTATTTTGAACATCTTTTATTCAATATTGCTTATCAAAATATTTTCCACTTTTGAGATATAGAGTGCCAAAGATTTGGCATTCTGGCCCCTTATGGCCCCTAATTATGTAACATATGATGTATATATCATAATATATGGTTGTAAATTGTTAAGATAAACATTTTTGCTTCAGTAATGTATACCAAAATATTGATCGTTAGAGAGTTATTGATTTTATACTTTTGGCCCCTCTCGGCCCCTAATATGACAAGTCAGCCCTTTTTTCTTGATATCATATTAAAGATCTTGTCATTCTGCACAAATATTGTTCAGTATGTTTTAACAAAATAATTATACTTTAAAAGATATGATACAAAATGTCTCAAAAATTAACTCATGATTCGTGTCCTAAATTTCGACCCCTACCGAGCTTCCATACTAGGCATTTCCGGAAAATATCCAAACCCAGGTGCAAAATGGCAACATGTCCTCTATCATCACTGAAAATTTCAGCGCTCTAGCTTAAGCCGTTTTTGAGTTCCATCGCAGACAAGGAGGTCCTCTAAATTTTGATAAAAGGGCGATAACTCCGGACCGGAAGTGAATTTCTAAAAATTGTTTAGCCGGAATTAACTTCAGATAACCTAGCAACAATCCTGAAAATCTGACGCAAATCCATCGATCCATCTCCGAGAAATCGTCTGCACAAAATTTGTGCAGAAAAAAAGAATAATAACGAAAGACCCTAATAAAAATGAAAAGGAAACCGAAGAATAATAGAAGGGTCTTCCGCTGAAGACGAAAGACCTTGATAAAACATAAGAGAAATCATTTCTCCTAGACAAATTACTAGTCGTTAAACATTTTTGGATGTTTCCGTAAAAGTCTATTTAAAAAAAAAAATTCCTCTTTAAGCAGGGATCGAACTCAAAACCCTTGGGTTGAAAGGCAGGTGCGCTAACCATTAGGCCACGCATTCCGACAACAGTAGCAAGTTAAAATGTTTAGGACTATAGAATAGATGCAAGCGTATTTTTAGAATCGGTAGGGGGAAGAAAGAAGTTCCGTAAAAGGAAATAGTTCCTGAACTTGCAAGCAGTATATAAAATAAGAAGGGACGGGCTGCGTGAGAAAACGTTAACACTGTTCCCTAATGAAAATGTATTAGTGGACTGTGGCCCGATTCATCGATATTGTGAGCATGCTGATTTTTTTGTAAATACATGTAGCTTTGTTGAAAGCTTTAAAGATCGGGTTCGGATTTTAGCATTTCTGACTGAATATCCTGAAATAGATATGAAACATTTAAATAAGCATTTCTTTGGGTTATATTAAATATATGTAGCACAAATTAAACTCCCAACATGCATTTTTAGAAGGGAAACAGGACAATGAAAGCGAGAATTGTTTTTAATATATCGAAAATCGCTATTTCTGGAAACTGATTAATTCTAATAAAATAAATTCCACATGTAAAAGAAAGAGAGAATGCTCGTTATTAAAATGTCATATCATATCAGGAGAATCGAATGCTGTTAACGACATCTGAAGAAATAGCCAATAAAAGGTTAAGATCATTTCTTCGTTCACCTGCACTTTAATTTCAAACACAACAGAACTTGTAGTTTTTGCCGTGAAGCTTCATGACTTCTATATACTTATAAAACTCACCGTAAAACTTTCCAGAAAGTTTCTCTGAGGTCTATATTCAATTGGAACCAAATTTGGTGTCGATCCGAGGTCTGGTTTGAATTTTACAGAAATATTCTACGTTGTTGTTGATGTGATTTTTTTTTAAGAAGGGGGGGGGGGGTGAGTTATTTATTTTATGTTTCTTTTTAACTAACAATTGTAACAACTTCCACATCCTTAAGCTTGATTGTGACCTTTGGGTCAAGGTCAAAGGTCAAGGTCATTTAAAAAAAATTCTTTACGTTCTATGTTTTAACCTGCTACTGTAGCTGGATGCATGTCCTTAGTTTGAAATTTAACCCAAAGTCATGTTTGCCGATAATTTTCATTATTCTTTTTTTTTTTTTTTTTTTTTGGAGAGAGGGAGAGAAGGACAATAAAACTTAAGAAAGTTCCAGTAGGTTCTTAGCTACAACTCCCTGAAATCTTATATCTATCTGAAGTGTGATTTGAAACTAAGAGAAAGATTTCACATTGCTCTCGGGATGATTTTTTTCTTTGAAGTTTTTCCGGAAAAAAAATGTAATTTCTACATTTTTTAGAGAAAGACCATAAAACTCTACAGGAAGTTACTTTGGAGTCTCAGCTACAGTTCTCTAAAGTTTCGTGTCGATCCGATGTGTGAATTCAATTCTAGAGATATATTGCATGTTGCAACTGCTGTCATTTTTTTTCACGAGAAAAGGGGGGGGGGTTATATAATAATCCTTAGCCTGTTACACATTGGGAGTTGTAATCAACTCTCCACTTCCTCAGTAAACATTCTGACCTTAATGTCAAGGTCATATATCAAGGACAAAGTTCAAGGTCAAAGGTCAAGGTCATACAGATAGGTGGAAAGATCCAATAAACAGAGGCATTTCAAGAGATTTCTGCTCAGAAAGGTTAAAGAAATTAATAATTACTAGACGAGCTTGCGTCAAAGATTTAGCATTCTGGCCCCTTTTGGCCCCTAATTACGAAATTTTTTATAAAATTTTAAGATATATAGATGCAGATTGGGAAGATGAACATTTTTGCTTCA